>NC_056743.1:265926825-265981292 GCF_019279795.1 Protopterus annectens
TTTTGTTGCTCCTTCTCAGACTCTGAGACTTCGGAGCTGGAGGAAGCCAGTCAGTCTTTGGTAGTGCCGACACTCACCTCTGAGCTGTCCGTACCGACCACCCTGATAACCTCTGCTCAGGCGGTGGAATCTGGGAACCGACACTCTCTTGTCAGTTCTGGGGGGGGGGGGGTTGAACCGATCAGTTCAGACTCTTCCTCTTGGGGCTTCGGCAAGGATGAGTTTGGCTTCTACATCCGGCTCGGAGCCGGCGGTTCTGGTGCTGGAGGAGTTTTCAGTGTCTTCGGACTCTGGTGCTTCCTCACATCAGAGCGCTGGGGCCTTACGATGCCATGAGGAGAGCTTTTTCCCCTTGGACTTTTGCAACCTCTGATATGGCCACCTCCTCTCGGCGGGCGCCTACTTCTCCTCTGCTTCCACAGGTTCACTGTAAGCGTAGGGACCCAGAGCCTCAGGATGCCCCTTTGGGAGAACTCTGTTCTTCCGAGATCTCTCCAGAGATTCCAACTGAGGATGTCCCTCGGAAGAGATTATGTAAGAGGAGACATCTGGATTCCCCTCAGGAATATATCACGTCAGACACAGATGTGGAGGCATCGGAAAGGTCCTCCTCTGAGGATATTTCCTTTGGGGATTTCCTTGAGATCCTTAAGTAGAGTGCGGGACTGGCAGCCTCAAAACCCTACTGAGGACAAATCTGTGCTCCTGAAGGCTTTTGGGTCCCGGCCCTCCACCTCTTGGGGGTGTCTGCCCTTCAATGAGTTAATGGATCTTTTATCTCTAAGGGTGTGGGAGTCACCAGATTCTATGGAGCCTGTTCCTAGAAGGCCAAACAAGTACATTTCAGCACCCCATGATGCTTTTTTGTCTAAACCTATACCTGTTGATGTCATGGTGGTGGTGGCAGCCACTAAAAAAAGAGATGTTTGAGACTTAAGTCTGTCCATCCTCCTAATAGAGAGTCTAGGATGATGGACAGATTTGGGAAGTTCTACGACCTTCGCACTTTCGGTCATTGAACTACCTGACCCACTTCACGTCTACAGAGAGATCTCCTCAGGGAGCTTGGAGATGCTCTCCAGCTACTGCACCCTGAAGAGCATCTCCAGCTACTGCACCCTGGAGAGCACCCTGGAGATGCTCTCCAGGGTGCAGTAGTTGACTTGGTGGCGGACAAGGTGATGTCTCGGCTTGCTACCCTCAATTCCATCGTAAAATCGTCCATGCTCCTTGTGTCTTATGCAGCTGATGACATAAGTAGGGCTGCAGGTACAAGAATTGCTTTGTGTAGACATTCTTGGATGCACTTATGCTCTTTTGTGTAATCTTTTAAGTCGGTTTGTGAATGCCCCTATTGATTCCTCATTTTGGCCAAAAATCAAACCTCACCAGATGTGAGCAAGACAGTAAGACTGCCGTTAGTCTGTTTTTCTACCCCTACTAGACCTTATCCCAAAGGTCAATGGGGTTGGGAAAATGTGGTTCCGTAAGACCCAAGGAGCCTTTCCAAACTCAAGGTGAAGCCTCCTCCAGGGGCAGAGGGGGAGGCAAAGGTGGAAGACTTACTCCCACGTGGAAGGGAGGATATGCAGAACCAGGGTGACTGAAAGTTTAGTGCATATTCCTTTCCATCTTGGATTCCTTACTAGGCCCTTGCTTGGATTTGAATGATCAGATGGTGAGGGTTCAGTGTTACTTTGTTTTAGCTCTTCATATCTCTGCTATCCATCTGATGTAGTATATTATATTCTTTAGGAGACTCTGGACCTACTTTAAGACTTGTAGTACTGCTCTGGGACTGGTTTGCCTTGTACCTTTTGAAAAGATACCCAGCCGATTGCGTCAGGTGCTCATTTATAATCTCCCTGTGGATTGTAGATGTGATCGTGGTTGGCCATCTCTTACAACTGTTAAGTTAGATATCGGGAATGTCCTTATTGAGTCAGTAATGCAGATACTTTTCCACCAGTCACACTTCATTATTTTTTGAAGGTCCCTAAGCTCTGGAATCTCTGGGTCTGGTACCAGCACATGCCATGACATCACATTCCAACTGTACAAGCATACCTAGCCCCAGAGTCCTTCAGGTTTTTCTGCCATTCCCAGTTGAAGTGTGACACTTGCATGAAAAAAAAATATTGTACTCAAAAGTTTGTGTTAGTCTGGAGTGAAGGTGATGAACTTTGGTGTTGCAGAGTTTGCACAGGTTCCCTGTCAATGAGATGTCTTGGTAGTAAACGTTAGCAACACACACACTTCATTATCAGGCTTCCAGCCTCTGAAATCTTCTCATACAGTAGTTGAGAGACTCTTCCATGTTGGCAGGTTTCAAAAGTTCACTGAAGCTTTGTTTTGTTCTTTCACTTCAGCATTTTCTTGCAAATCCCTATTTTTTTTCAGCCCAGATTAGTGTTTTAATATGTTTTATTATCCTAGTGCTTTGGAGTGTAGCACTTTAATAAAATTGTATATGACCTTGCAGCCCATTGAATTCCAATAAGCAGTGGAACATGTCCACATAGATGGTCATAAAAACAGGAAATGGAAATGGCCATCAGATTGAAAGAAGCACATGGGGTTGCTGGCTGCAGGTGGATGAGAACAGAATACTTTCCTGGTTTTATCACATTCTTTCATCCCAGAGCGTTTCCTTCATGTTGATGGATCGTCTCTTTCTTTGGGTTTTATGACCATCCATGCTAACATGTTGCAGCCCTGGTTATTCAGCAGGTTATATAGTTGGAAAGATGTCTTGACGTACAGAGCTAGATTTCTTTTTTAGCCAACCGTTATTCTAGTCTAACAGAATGCTGAAGAATATTGTTTGAATTTGAGTGCATACAGTTCCAGTATTATGCTTTGAGAAGGATTGAGCTCAAAAAAAAATTATTTAATATATTTCTTTCAAGAAAAGTAAAGATGTTGTACTAGTCTGTCAGCAGGCTGTTTGTAAATGGCTGCCCCACTCTGCTGTATTTTTACAAGTATAATAAACTAGGGCCGCAGATGTATCGGCAGCATATTTCAAAAATATATTACACAAGATATTCTGAACTACTGTAGGCACCTTCACAAATTGCTAAAATCAGTCACATTGTACTGTTTTTTGGCATGGGTATGGTAGACAAAATCCTGTAACTGTCCACCTCCCATGAATATAGGAATATTGCTTAGAATTATGATTACTTGTTGTACAAATCTTTCAAGGAAGATATAGTTGCATGTGAGGCACATTACAACAGATAAGAGAAGTCAATGCAATAGTAAAGCTACCCTTCCTCGTAATGTGTGCGCATGTTGTCATATGTACGTTTTAGTAGTAACAGAAACACACTTGCTCATAATTTTGTTTTCAAGATTGTGTGGGGTTGTTTACAGGAGAGGTGGGCAAGTGTGCTGCTGCTCTTGGAAAATTGGTAGAAACATAAAATTTGATAACCGTACTGAAGCTTAGGATGCCTTCGTTCTTGTGGAAAACTGTGTATACAGTCTATCAAAACTGTCTCCAGATTGTTCAAGGTTGAGCGGTATTTCACTTGTGCATCTCTCTAGCACAAATATGTAGGGAACACTCAACAATTTCCCCATATAGGCAAGGCAAACTCCATAGTTACAGCAGCCTTCACCCGACTTCTTTACGGGATAGCAGCTTCAGTGCTAGACACGTTACCTTCACTCCAAGATGCTGAGTAGTCCTTGCTCCCCCCCCCCTCAATCCACTGTAGGGTTAGACTTAAGCACACCCACCAAGCTTACTGAGCTCAGGCCTAAAATAAGTCTGTTTTACTCCAATGTGACTTCCAGTGTCAGCACTGTAAAGCTTATATCTATCAAGAACAGATCCTCAATTGCCCAGCATTGGTTGTAATGTTTTTTTCTACCTTCTGCATTGCTCCAGCTAGTTTTCAAAGCTGGCTAAACAACTCCAATATTAGATGAACCCACACCACAGCATAGAACCACTGGTTTTGGCGATCACAGTTTGGGTATAGGGGAGGACAGTCTATCTGCATTCAGATGATGTTGACCCATGTTGTGCATGGTTTACAGCTGGAATGATTGTAGTGATGAATTGCTCACTTGGCAAGCTTAGAATTGCTGTCTGCCACCGTGTAAAAGCATTGAAGGGCTGCATGGTCCATAACTAATATAAATTCTCTGCCCAGATGTTAATAAGTAAGGGTAGATAAAGGCTGTTTAATAGCCAAATGCTGTTTGTACCTCTACTCGGTATTACTTACCTTCCAACTGATCTACTAAAATGGTTGTTGATACCGGTCAAAAACCTATTCCAGTATTACTCCTAAACCTATTTCAGACACATCCATGCACTCTGTTAACTGTTAGTTTAGGGCTGATTGAATGGGTTTAGAATCCAGTCTGCTGTGACGCAGTAAATGCCTGGTCTGCTCCTTCCATCCATTTGATATTCTGAGGCTCTCCCCATGGTTAAGTCAGATGAGTCATGATATAATGGCAACATTTTAAACAGATTTATGGTAGTAGCTGGCCATCCCTATAAAAGCTTTGGCCTGCCTTTTGGCATTGAGAATGGGCCAGTAATAGTCTTTTCTCTCTGGGGTTTTACTTTCTCCAGATACCAGGCAATCAAGCTCAGTTTGTACTTTGCTGATTTCGCTGTTAAACCAGCTTGTCATAAAGAATCTAGAGCAGTTTGAAACTTGGCAAAGTGATTTTCCCAGTCTTCAGGAAAAAAAATACACTTTCAGTATAAGCTACTGCATACCTGATGTAGGGTGTCTGAGAATCCCACTGCACCATGTACCTGGCAGCTTCATGGAGATTCTTTGTGAAATTAATGATTACCAGTACGTAATAATGACCTAGTATTCGCAAAGGTGCCTTACAACATCCATACTTATCACTGAATTATGACTTGCTATAGGTAAGGGTATCAAAAGGTTCCTAAAACCTGGCTTAGTAAATTTCTGGCAGTCTGCACAGAATTTCTCATTCCTTCAAAACACCTGGTAACTAAATCCTAGCCTTTGTTTTATCCATACCTGTGTCCACCAAAAACATGGCTATGGCACCTCTTCCTTGTGAGAGCTCTAAAAGGTTTTGTTTAGTAATGGCTAGTACAAGTTCCTTTTGTTAGAAAATGCCCAAGAGTAACTTTCTTCAAAATGTGGATATGAAGTAGGACTTTCTGAGCAGTGGTTTCCTTTTCAGTTCTTGCAATGTTTTCTCCAACCAGTCTTAATTTGTGCTTTCCCATTGGGCTATTTTAAAATGTAAATAGTTAAGTGGAAATCAGCTAAGTCAGCATTACGGTCATATCTAGCTTTATGCATGGTACATGTAGCTTCTCCTTCAAGATGGTTACAGATTTCTCTGCGTCAGTTTCTACTAATTCTTAATGCTGATAGCATGGTCATCTACAGGTCAAACAAATCAGTCTATCCACAACCCTTTTTCCAATTTTTGCACATCACATGGGACTGGGGTGTCACTTCAGTAGTGACAATCATCTAGTGACGAGGCTGATGTCACTGGGTGGGTAGCCCTGCTGTGGCTGTTTTTTGCATACTACACACTCTTGCACACAACCTTCTTGTCCATTTAGGACTAATGTGGCTGTTTTGTAGGTGAATTTGAACAATAAATAAATTAATAAATGCATAATATTTGCCCTAAAATTCATCTATTCTAATTATTTAATTTAAAAACAGTTAAATCTAACATCTTAGTTTATTTGTAAAAAAATTAGCAGGTGCAGTAGTACCTTCCTTATCTCATCCATATTTGCCCAAAGCAGTTTGGGCAGGATTACACCATCTATGGGTCATCTATCATGCTGGAGACTAGATAAACACACCATCCCACTGATATTCTTAATGTGGGGAGAAGACACAGGCACTGTAGATGGTATTGTTAGCTTCCATATGAGTTGAAACATCTAAGTCTCTGAACAATTAAGCCAATGAATGGGTACAAATTAATGCAGTAGTGATCCCTACATTTGAACATTCACAATTATAGTGTGCCTCTATATATAGTGCACCATATGCTATGTTTATCCCAGCAGTGGACCTAGATTAAAATGTGGACTTCATCCCTCATTGCAAGCCATATGGTCATAAAAATCATGCACTTCATAAGCAAATTCAGACAGATCATAACAACAAATAAGCTTAAAAAAAAAAACACACAATATCACCATCATTGTAATTAACCCTCATATTAGTTACACTGGTAAAATGCATGCTAAAATTAAACAGTTAGATGGATGAAGCCCAGCTAATCCAGATGACTTTGGTTTAGTTGGGTGGGTTGCCATTCCCAAGGTAAGCACTCCATGTCTGAGTTTCCAGTGAGACTCAAAGATCAAGAACATGCAGAGACACTAATTGCTGAGGGAGAAAGAGGTGGTGAAAAGGTGGTGATGCCTTTGTGCATCAAGCTGTTTTTTGGCATGCATCTTGCATCATGCTGGACATGCTGCATGCATTAGAGAAGTGAGAAACCTAGTGTAAGTGACCACACTAGATCACCAGTAACCCTGACCTACCCCCCCTAAAGTGAATGAAATCTTTTGAAAATATCTAAAATCTCTATTCAGCAGATAACATATTCAATCAATACAGCTCATTATAACATTCAAAACAGTATGGGAAACATAATAATTGAAAAAAATAGCTGCAATTCAAAATAGTTTATCACCTTTCTACTAAGCCATCATCAGTAGAACTTTATACCATTGATGCTTTGTATGCATAGTCAGTCTAACAAAGAAAACAAAATTTAAATATGAGAAGAATGTTTTCAACTGACCATATAAAGCTCCTAGTTTTAGGAGCATTCACAGTGTCAAAAAATACTTTGGCTTTACTTACCTTTGCTGCGTGTAGTGTAAGTTAAATTTAAAATTCGCGGGCCGCGCATGGAAGAGGGGAGGGCCGCATGCGTAGTTGGACACTCCTGATTTAGAGTATCCAGTCCACCTACTGCATGTTTTTGGAATGTCTGAGGAAACTGGAGCACCCAGAGGAAACCCACATAAACATAGGGCCCACTCTGTTGTACAAACTAATCTCCAGCATGACCTCAAAGTCCTCAACCATTGGACAGTAGTCCAGAAACATGTACTCAGTCCTTCAAAAACAAAATTAGTGCTGTTGATAATCAACCAAAACATAGCCAAAGTGCCCAGTTTCCTTAATATGAAAGATATAAACGATACCACCATAGAAACTACCATGCCTTGTGAATACATTGGCATTTGGCTAGAACAGTCTCAACTTTCAGATAACACATTGAAAACGCACTTAAAGATAAACAGACTACTGTTCTGGGTGAACAAGCTATCTGTCAGCCAAAGCTGCCATAGGTAAAGGAATACTTTTCATATCAACTCTAATATGGGCTATCCATTGTAACTACAACCTCTGAGAAAAATGCCACCAATCCTGTAAGTCATCCAATAAAATCTCATAGTTCATTACTAACTCCCCTAGTAATGAGCACTACTGCCTAACTCTTGCGAAAGCTAAATGACTCGCAGTACATTTGAGAGCCATCTTCCTACTAGGATCACTAATTCACAAAGCCCTTTCTACTGGGATATCATCCTCTGTCAAACTTTTCACCAGAACCCGCATGTGTAATTTCAGGAGCATCTCTGTGTCGGCCTTTACTAACTCCAAAAACAAAACTTTTTGCACTGACCGTGTGTTCTCCATCCAACCACCTAATCAATGGGACTCCTTTCTTCTGCCAGAGATATGTTCAAAAGTACTTCGACTTCAGACAGCTCAAGGAGAACCTCTTCACCCAAACAGTGCAGCTGTACTCGCTCAGGTCATATTACATGAACCTTGCAGCTCTTTCACACCTCTTTATCCTTCCTCATATCATCTTGTCATGCCCTTACTTTACTGCCTGTCATTCATCCTACTTCCCTCTTCTTTGTACCTCTCTCATTACTCCTTTCTACTCTTACCTGGTCTGTTTCTTCTCTCTATGGTATCATTGACTGCAGCAATTTTCACTTGCCTCTTCTAATGTCTTCACACCTCTCCATATAATGATATGCTGCTATTCCTGTAACATTAAGCCTAAACAATTCCATTTTTCATCCATGTTTTGACATTGCTGTAACATGTAGTTCAGGAAGCAGTTTACATGTTCATGCATCTGTGAATATAAATATATATTTGTTTTTTTAGCATACTCTTGCATCTTTCAGCAGCCAGGAGTGCAAGAACTGCAATGTATAGAAGGCAGGAGGAATGTCAAAAGCTTGAGATTTTAGTTTTTTGCCTCTAAAGTGAGTGATTAGTTTTAGTCTACTTGTCATTTGGCTGCGATCTTCAAGCTAAAGGCAAATAAGTTTCTATTGGGGATAGCCTTCTTTATAATTTAAAAATTATAACATAAGAAGGCAATTTATAAAGTTTAAAAATATAAGCATTTGATTTTCACATTTTTGGAACAGTTAAACAGTTATGTACAGATTTAACACCAGTTTTCATATCAGCCACAGTTTATTTGAAAAAAAAATGGACATAAAGGTTAAATATTCTTGGTCTGTTCACGTTGTTTGCAGTCAGTATTCACCAGTATATCTTTAGTATTTGCAGATTACTAATTTCTGTTTTCACAAAGTATTTCCGTAAACCAGAACCATTCTTGTAACATCGCTTTACTAAGTCGTAAACAAATTCCTTTCCAATTCTGCAGGCATGTTTAGAAAAAGTAGTATATACATATATCTGTCTTTGCCATCCCTCATTGTCAAACTTTCATAAGTACAACCTTATCTTCTAATGCACCATATAACACCCTAAAACTTAAACTGCATTTACAGTCGCCCCATCCCCTCAAATGCTTGGGGTTATCTTTCATACCAGCTGTCTGCTAATCTTGTGTATTTTTGCCAAATTGCCATTTATTTGTATGCTTTTTTGTCTTCAAAAATATTTTTTCTTTGTGTGCTGTTGGATTAAACTGATAAAAGCTTGATATCCAAGATTTAATTTTGCTTCATTAGTCTTCTTTCTCGTCTCAGTAAATTCGGCTCCACTAACCCTTCTTTTCTCATCTGGATGTCCAGGTAATGCCAGTACCCAGCAAACATCGGTCTTTCATCAAAAGTACCCTTTCCCCTTATGCTGTTTATCACTCATTCTACTTCTCTCTTATATTCATGTAACTCTGCACAACTCTAAAAAAATGTTTCCACCCCCTATCTGTTGCTTGTTTTCCAGTTTGAGGCTGCTGGGTATAGTCTTGCTAGTTTTTCGGGAATGGAAAAATACTTGTGTAAACACTTTATGCAAAAATTCTAAATTTCTTTAATATTGCCAGCTGCATAGATATCCACATTTGCAGTCATTATTCCTGATGGACTTCCTTAGTTCTTTGATATTCCCAGGGATTCTTTCGTTTCTTGTTTTTTGACGGCTTTATAGACTCGTATAATCAGCCTTTTGTTTTCATGCCATTTCTTCTATTCTCTTATCAATCTTTTCAAAGATGGCTTATCTTTCTCTTCTGTGTGCCTCTCTGTGTGCCTCTCTGTGTGCCTCTCTGTGTGCCTCTGTCTCCCCTTCAGTCAGTACCATGTACTGAAACTGAACCCTATTGTGAAGGGCATCTGTTTCCTATACTTCCTGTGTGTTCTCTATTACCTACTCCTTTCTGATCCCATTACTTAACCTAAGTAGTAGATGTCTTCCACCTTGTTCCCACATAGTTTTTGGTTTATCTCACCCACAGGTTAAGATATCTTTATTCTAGCGTTTTAGCTCTTTCTGTTCGAATGATCTCTTGACTGTTTTACTTGTCTTGTTTAAAACTGCCACCTGTAACTTTGGTCCTTCCGTAAACACTTAAGTATATCTTTCTTCCATATGCTCATTCCTTTCTCTTGTCATGCCTTCCCACTCCCCTGATTTATTTTTGTCCAAGTCTCATCATAAAGGATACTTCAGCTCTTTGATGTGTCCTTCTGGGTTGGGTTAAAAAGTCCACCTTTCTCTTTACATTTAGCTAGGTCCAACTTACCTTAGCCGGACCTCAGAATAAGATGGTGTCACCAGCAAATAGATCCACAGCCAATGAATTCACTGCCCCATATCAGGCAAAAGAACATCCAGGAGTGCAGTGAACTTAAGTAAAAAAAAAAAAAAAAAAAAAAAAAACTCACAAAAAAAAAAGTAATTATCCGTCTAAGCACTTTTGTCCCTAACGTATACGACTAGACATAATCAGATATAACTTGTTACAACATCACTTCTTTAGATAAAATTCATAAATTGGCTCTAATTGATAAATCACTCTTTAGAGCTGTACTTACACTAAGCTTCATAACAAAGTTAATACCATAATCTAGTGAATTAAAAAAAAAATGAGTTCAGTTTTAAAATTGGTACCATAGAAAGTGTCATTTAGCTCACATGGACCAGAGGCATGTAGTTTAATCTGCCAAAAAAGTTCCTTTACTTCTAACATGGTTTTCCATGGTCCACCCCTGAAATCCTTTTCAACAGTTTCAAAACCAGCAAACTTAGCTATGGCCTTCATTCGCTTGAATGTTTTCAAAGGGCATTAGTTTGATTTTGTTTCTTGTTCACATAAAGATGTTTATATATGTTGTCTTTAAATACTTTTCCAGTTTTTCCTACATAATGCATAGATTATACCTGACAAATTGCTATGTACGTATGTGTATGTGTGTGTGTGTATATATATATATATATATATATATATATATATATATATGTGTGTGTGTGTATATGTATATATATATATATATATATATATATATATATATATATATATATATATATATATATATATACACGATATTATGTATGTATGTGTGTGTGTATATATATATATATATATATATAAATATGTATACACACACACACGCACACATAATATATGTACACAAGCACAAGTATACACACACTCGCATGCATAAAGATCCACAATTAATATAAACATGTATATTCACTGGACCTCTACCTGTAAAGTAGATCTCTACTCCCTCCTGAGTGAAAGGACAATAAGTACACCTTCCACTTTTGAAAGGGCCCATTTTTTGTTATTGTTAAAGGTACCCGTAATCCCCCATAATGTTGTATAGTGTATAGGAAGGACTGGTGTATCAAAAAATTATATAGAGATATTGTGGAGGATGGCTTCCTTGTGTATCACAGCTGTTGTGCCCTGCCCCTGTGATATTGAGCATTGTGCTCCTTTGCAGTTGTGTTGAAAATTACCACAATGGCATCACTTTCTTTCCCTAGTATCCGTATTTCTATAGGCATTCCATTACTCCCTGGATTTCCTTATGCTCCTTGAATAGAAACTTTATCTTCTGTGATCTCTTGGGTAATGTAATATTTACTATATTTGGTCCAGTTTTAGCAGTTCATCTTCACACAGGAATTCCTCTTATCTCATTGCCATGATCCTCCTCCGTTAACTCTCTGAAATATAAGCTCTGATGGTCTGTAAGAACTTTCAAGATTCCCTGACTCATTTCTTTCATGTCCCTGCTTTCCAATTCTTTGTATAATTTACTTTTGCAACCTCATAGCTAAGACCCTTACTGCCCTTTGGCCCCTCGTTTGTTGCAGCTGTCTAAGACTATTCCCTTGCTTCCAAATTCTGTTATCCTCACTCTGGGCCACCTTACTAAATTCTTATAACTGCTCTCTCCTCTTCTGTCACGGTCTTCTATTTTTTTTCATTCTGAGCTCTCTTGTTTTTTCTCGGTCTTTCCACCCTGCTGATTTTTATCTTTGTGTATTCAGAAGTTTACCTTTTTATCTTTGTTTTTTCCATCAGTATCCGATTCTCTATATCCCCTCTGAACCAATGACTAAGTTCCTTATTTAATCAACTGACCAGAAATTTCCATTTTTTGTCCCCCTCATCCTTTGCTTAAAATTAACTTCTAAAAGTACTGGAGCGTGGACAGGATGCAACATGTTTGTGGTTTCAGCTTATAGGCTTTTGACAGTTCTTGACCAGGTTTCCCACTTTGGGCTATAGTATGTAAAAGCTGATTCCCCATGTTATACTTGACTAACTGATTCTGCTAACCCAATGATTTGTAATAGTTTCTCAGTGTTTTTATTTCTTTGTACTTCTTCCTTCATTCACATCTTGCTTTCCAAAAGTCATATTCCAATTCCCTGTTGTCAAAAGTATACCCACCTGTAACTTAATTTTATGCAATATATTCCATATGTTTTGAAGCCAGTGAGATATACACACCACTTACTGCAAATTTTAACTACTTTGTTTCTTTCAAAAGTGCCAAACAACCATCCCCAGCATTATGTTGATATTGTCTTGGTAGTCTCTCCCTTCCTAGTTATAAGTAATGGTCCTGTTCTCGTACCGGTCATGCATGTCTAGCAATAGAGCTAGATCTACTTCAGTGCAAGAGTATCCTCTCTCTCTCAATTGGGTTTACCATCCAGTTAACCTTCCAGGACCAGATTTTTGGGTCCTGTAATATTCCGAACATCTCCATTCTTTTCTGAGAAGTAGCACATACTCTGTAATAAATCACCGATACTCTTATATTCCCCATTCTTAATATTCTTTGAATTAGTATCCCTCATTTTGTCAAACCTGATTTTCTTAGTCTCATTTCATCTCTCCCCTCTTATCCACTTTGGTCTCTGTTATGCTGCTATTATTATTCCTTTGCTTTAGCCCAAACCTTCTTGCAACCACCCCCATAATGTTGTGTTCTGCTTTTTCCGGTTAGGGGTTGCCACAGCGGAACTCCGGTCCGCTAATGATTGGCAGTTGATTTTTACATGCTGAGTTGCCGGCCCTAACGCACAACCTTCAACGAGGGTACGCCCATTCATGCACGTCTCCACAGAAGACGCTCTAGCTGAGAATCGAACAGGACAACATCTTGCTGGGAGGCGACACTACCGAAGCACCACCTAGCAGCACCACCACCGCGGATTCACCCCCTTCAGATAACTATACATGGAGAACGTTGCCCTTCATTTGGACAGGACTTTTGCCATGATTGTTCTGATTTACAGATTTTTAGTTTTGCTATTCAAGGCGCTTTCCTTTCTCCTTGACCCAGACACTTTTTTCTCCATCTTTTGCCTGACATAATGTGCTCTGCTGTAGTTCCATTACCCTCCTTCTGAAAACATTACTTTTGGAGGTCATTGTGTTTCTTTTAACCCTAGACCACCTCAGGTTCATTCCATTTTGACTGATTTCTCCACCCCCTTTGTGTTCTTTTTTTTTTCATTCCTCTTTTTGTTGTGCCTTTCTGACCCTTTACTCTTCTGTGTATGATCATTCCCTCCAGTACTGCTTGTTTATGTCCATCATTTTAGTCTTAATGGAATTTCATAAAACCTTTCATGCTTTATTTAGTCTAACTTTATAGTTTGTCCTCTGTTTAAAATAACGCCACCAGTACTGTTGGCCAGCAGGATGCTGGCGGAAATTGGGTTACTGTTGGCCGAAGGAGGAGAAGAGGCGGAAGGCATGCCCGAAGGCAGGTAAAGGCTAGGACTGTGATAGTGAGGGTCGGAACTTAGAATGTTGGCAGTATGACTAGTATAGGGAGAGAGCTAGCTGACATGATGGACCGAAGGATGGTTGGTATATTGTGTGCGCAAGAGACCAGATGGAAGGGGAGCAAGGCTAGGTGTATCCAGTTTCAAATTGTTTTATCATGGTGTGGATGGGAGGAGAAATGACATAGGTGTTATCCTGAAGGAACAGTATGCGAATAGTGTTTTGGAGGTGAAAAGGAGGAGGAGACCCTGGAGAGGTGGAATTATGCTCTAGAGAAAAGAGGAATGAAGGTCAGCAGGACTAAGACAGAATATGTGTGTGTGAATGAGAGGGAGGATAGAGGAATGGTGAGGATGCAGGGAGTAGAGGTGGCAAAGGTGAATGAGTTTAAGTACTTGGGATCAACAGTTCATAGTAATGGTGTGGAAGAGAGGTGAAGAAGAGTACAGGCAGGATGTAGTGGGTGGAGAAGTGTCAGGAGTGATTTGTGACAGACGAGTACCAGTAAGAGTGAAAGGGAAGGTCTACAAGAGGGCAGTGAGACCAGCTATGTTATATGGGTTGGAGACAGTGGCATTGACAAAGGCAGGAGTCAGAGCTTGACGTGGCAGAGTTGAAGATGTTAAGATTTGCACTGGGTGTGATGAGGATGGGCAGGATTAGGAATGAGTATATTAGAGGGTCAGCCCAGATTGGAAAGTTTGGAGACAAAGCCAGAGAGGCAAGTTTACGTTGGTTTGGACATGTGCTGAGGAGGGATGCAGAGTATATTGGTAAAAAGATGGTAAGGATGAAGCTGCCAGGCAACAGGAAAAGGAAGGCCTAAGATAAGGTTTATGGATGTGGTGAGAGAGGACATGCAGGTGGTTGGTGTGACGGAGCGGACGGGAAGAAATGGGAACAGTTGATCTGCTGTGGCGACCCCTAATGGGAGCAACCGAAAAGTCAAAAATCTACTTTTTAGGTCAGGAAAAGGCAAATCAATGAATCCTGCCTACAGTTTCAGGGTACTCTAGGAAACTAAAACAGCCAAAGGATCAAATAGTTTGCCCAAATTCCTCTGTGGTAGGTATAAGCTCTAAAATCATTTAGTGCAAAGGAAGGGATGACACCAGCAGCAGAGAAACTACTGTTGCAAGCATGACTAGTATTCACTTTTGGGCTTAAACCTTTTAGATTTTTTCTTATTTCCTCCATCTTTGAATGGGTTCATTGTCGTTCCGTCCTTCCTTCCTCTTTGCTGTAGTTCTAATCCCAATTCAAACCATTTGCACGTCCTTCCCTTTCCTTTAACCTGTTTCAAGATCTGAGTTTCTTTACCAGTATTCTGTTTGCCATTACCTACTACAGGAGGGGTAATATGTAGACCCCAGTTTCGCATTTACTTCCCCTACCTAGTTACACACAAATATTTTGTTCTCTGTACCACTGTTTTTTCCTTTGGTTACTGATGGGTGACTGCAGCATACTGTAGTCTGCTTTACCTCACTGTCTGAAGACTCTATAATAGTCCGGAGCATGTGTGATCAAGTCTGCTATACTTTTCCACCTGATTCCTTAGATTGGGTAGCCCTCTTTCTTGTTCCCCAGCTTTCCTACCAACTCACTTATCTTCTCTGTTAAATGTTATAAATTCAGTATTCAGCAATTTCCTTACTCTTAGCTTTTCTTTTTAAAAGAACTGCTACTTACTGTGAATTATATGCCCCCCTGGATGGGCCAAACCAGGAATTGTGTGCACTCTGTGTTGGGCACTACCAAATTTCTGTTACCTCATAGCTCTAGACACTTAACTAATGTTAACAGTTTTCTTACCCCACAGCTTTAGGTCTCCAGACCAATTAGCTCATCTGAGATATTAACCTTACTAACTGGGTTCCTATTTAAGATTAATCTTCTAGTGAACACCCTTGTTGTGAAGTGGGCATACTCCTAGTGGGACTCCTTCTGCAGTGCAGACAGTCTCATCTGTGGTCTTGTTTCTTACTACACCATTATAATTAACTGTAACAGTTGATCTAATACTGAGTTTTTCAAATGAAATAAAGGAAGTAAACATTAATACTAAAAGTGTTAAGCCAAAGTTTATTCAAAATGTAAATTATGATTATCTTCCAAAAGTAAATATTTCAAATCTTGAATAAGTACATAGAAAATAGTTCCAGTCTGTGTCCTATGTCTGTTATTTCAGTCTGTTGCTCCTGTGGTTATGCCTCGGTTTCATTGACTCTGCTCTTTTAAGACTTTGTATTTCTTGAACATCAGAAAGAACTCTGCATTTGCAGTTTACTCTTTCCTCTTCCTTGTTCTCTGCCTTGTCATCTCCTCTGCTTGCTGGGAAACCCTGATCTAGATTTTTCTAGCTTTGTGTGGAGAGCAACATGTTTTAGGTCCACCTATCCACAGCAGTTTTCTCACTGGAGAGTGCATTTTAAACTGATTTCCTTTTATTTTTGCCAGTCTCTGAACAGGGATGAAGGCAACCCTTTCTGTTCATTTCTGCACAACAGTCTTGTTCAGTTAATAGACCTTTGCATCCTCACAGTAGCCTTTTTGACCCAGTTGCCACAACAGGGAGAGAATCTTTTCTTTCAATGCAAGTGTTGTAAATCTTACTATAATTTGCCTTGGCCTACTATGATAGGTTTTGCCCATTACCCTTGTGGTGCTGTACACTCTTTACAGGGCAGTGTCATGCTCCAGTAATTTTGTCTGTAAAGCTAATTGCTTAGTTTAAATGCTTTACAGTCTCCACTGTTCTGTAATCCCAGGCTGTACGTATTTTCTTACTGCCCTGTCTTCTTGATCACACAGGCAGCTTCCATCAATTATTCATCTTCCTGAATGAAAATCTGTATCCCCTCCTGAGTGCTCATTCGTGGCTTTGTCACCTTCCCGAAATTTTATTTTCATGTATGTAGTTGCATTACAGCAAAAAATGTATTCTTGGAGATATCCTGCATTTCTCTGTACCCATCACTTCCTGATGCACTTCACGGGTGGTCATATGTGCAGTTTCTTTGGTCAGTTACTGTTTGAACTCCAATTTTCCTTTTCCAGGTTAAACTTTCTTTGTCATATCTCTGGGATGTGTAGTACTCTTACTTTCAGAACATATTTTTCAATTTGGGTGACTTTTTGTCTTTTTTGCTGCTAGGGAGCAAAGGAATGTAGGTGTCCAGTCTACACCATACTGAAAGTCAATTTTATAAATTTTGTAAACTTTTTGGGTTAAAATTTCAAGTAGATGGGTGTGCATGTTTGTCCACTTTTGGAAACTCAGGATAACTTAGAATGTTTATTGTATATGTTCATTGCTTAAGACAACTTTTTGTGAGGGGAATTTAAATTTTATGACCAACAGTCTCTTTAAATTACTGCCCAAGGCATTAGGGGACGGATATTGTGCTTGAGATGCCATTTTCTTCACTTCACTTACGGGAACCTATAGGCTGTTAACCTGCTTTTCATTTCTTCCTCCAACTCTGTTTAGCAATGGAACAACAGTATGTCATCTTGGTATTACCTTCCCCAGTGTACAAAAAAAAAAAACCTTCAAAGAAGTTTGACAGGGTAATTCTGGTTCCTTCATTGCCTCAGATACTGGAGGATGTCTCTGCTATGACCAGTCATTGTTCTTCAGACCACTCATTTCCCCAAATGCCCCCTCCTTCGATCCTTTTAGTGTACCATTTGCAGCCACTGAAGACTGGGGGATAGTCACATTCTCTGCGGCTGTGTATGGGTCAGGAAGTAGCACATTTGTTGCTTACTGGGGAACAGATAGGTGAAAGGTCTTCACATAGCTAGGAGTGTAGTTGAAGTTGGGATCAGTGTATCTAAGGGGTTCAGTGGGCTGGGGAACACTGTTAATCAGCCTGCCTGTATCACTATGGACATAGGTGATTATTTGCCTTTGCTATGGAACTGATGGCTATTTATCCAACTTCCAGTTGGTCCTTAAGCAGGAAGAGAAAAGTTGTCCTCCATCTTAACAGTATCTTCAAAGCAGAAAGTTGTCTTACAGGGAGAAAAATGTTACTGAGGATTCTTCTCCAGTCTGAGCTTTCAGATTCTGTAGAAAGCAATCCTTCAGAAATCTCCTTTTTAGAAGTTTTATCTAAAATAAATGAAGTTTTTCATTAGGAACAGAATGAAGCCTCTAAGACCCCAAAATGTATTGCGTCATACAATTAAAGATGCTTAAAGCATCTCCACTCTGTCACCTGCTTTAGAAGATGTTCTTACTGCCACCAGTTTACATGACTGACCACCTTTGGCTGTCAAAATGTGATAGATATAAGGTACCCTAGTCTCAAGTTTCCATTCTTTAATCACAAGTTCAAGATTTTATCACCTCAGAATCTTGTACCTTTGATTGTAAGTCTAGCTTTCATGAGAAAACTAGACCTAAATGGAAGCCTGTTACTGTATAGGTCAACCACTTCTTATGATTTGCTGTATCTGGCTTACATTATCAGTTTTCTTTTATCCTCTGGATAATTCATGGCACCATGGGTCTTTACAAAATATCTGGCCCATGTCATTGCTCATGGCAGACTACAAGGCACTTTTCTGATATTTGCACGTACTTTTTCCAGCTGTCAGGAGTATGTCCGAAACTGTCTGGAAAATTCTTACTCAGTTTGGGATTTCAGATCAACTGACATAAGTTTTCTCCCCTATCCCTTCTCACAAGATGGAATTTCTGGCATGGCTGCAGGGGAGTTTCTTAGGATTCTGGGTATATGACATTGATTATTATGCAACCCTTTGCCAGACTATACACAATAAAACACAATGGTACGTCAGAACAGCCTGGATTCACCATCTACATATTTTGGGTTTCCAGTTATGGGATTTGTAAAAAGGAAGATGTTATGTGATCCTATCTCGCCTACATTCTGACTGATGGGTTCGGAGCCGATCCCTCGGCTCCGACTCGGCACGCTTATGCCAAAGAGCGAAGTCTCTTATTGGCTGAGCTTACTATATCCCAGGATGCACCACTACCAGTCCCCCAGATCTTGTTTGCCGCTAACTAGTGAAGACGTGATCTCGAGCTGGCTGAGCTAAGTAGTGATTAATTTTACTAGTTTTTCTGTCAGGAATTTCTTTTTTCTTCAACAAAAGCTGTTTTAACAGCTATTCTTGTGTTTAGAGTGAGTTTGGTGAGATTTACTGGTAAATTCTTGTGTTGTGAGTGTTGACTAGGAGTACCTCTTGTGTGGAAAGGCCTTTCCCGGTCTTTTTGATTGTAGGTGACTTCTGTTTTGTTTAGGGATCTCGGATCCTTTATACTGTTGATAGTTTCTCTTTCTTGTAAAAAGGACAAAGAGAGAATTTCTTTCTAATTACAGTGTTGTACTGTGTTTTGGGCTTTAATTCACCGGAATGTCTCAGGTACCTAGGCCTTCAGGCTTTAAAAAAGTGCACCAATTGCAACTTTAAAATGTCGATCACAGATGACCACTCTCTCTGTGTTTATTGTTTGGGTGCAAAACATTTGCAGGAGTCCTGCAGCGCGTGTCACGCTTTTTCCTCGAGGGTCCTCCAAGAGAGGAAAATAAGCTCATATTAAAAGGTCTTATAAAACCCTCCTTTGAAGAAGCTTTAGCATCCTCTCCTTCTCCGGCTAAAAAGAAAAGGGCGTCTGCTCCGACCAGTCCGTCGGATCCGACCGCCAAAAGACATAGGCAGGTTTCTCCTTCGGCTCCAAGGACTTCAGAGCCGAGGGCGGAACGGTCTGCCTCGATGCCACCAGTCTCGACTCCTCTGGCTTCGGAGCCGATGGCTGGGGCATCGAGGCGGGTCACCTTCGCGGCTCCACTGGTCTCGGGCTGACAAAGGTTGTCCGCTCAGACACTTCCTCCTCGGCGCCGAAGTCCTCCTCGGCACCGATGGAAACTAGTGTGGGTATTCCTTCGGCGCCGATAGTCATTGAGTCGCCTCGGAGCTGGTCCCCTAGCCCCTTGGGGCCGTTGGAGAGGCCATCTCGAACCCGTTCAGTATCCTCTAGGTCATCGAGGATGTCAGATTCGGACATAGACAGGGTGCTCCAAAGACTGTTCCAGTCCCCAGTCTTTCAAAAATTTGTTTCGGCTCCGACCCAGTTGGCTTTGGAGCCAACAGCCCATGCCCATGTCATTGCCATTCCTCCTCCGACCGCTTCGGCTCCGTCGGAGCAGGTGCTGCTGGAGCCGGTGGAGGTCTTAGGGTCGGCTCCGACCCTTACTCCAACCCTGGCCTTCGGGTCCGAGTTTGGTACACGGACTTCTTCGGCTGGACCTGGGGGTGATGTTTCGGGACCTATGCTGTCGGTTCCGAGCCTCCCTCTCGGTGCTTCGGCTGCGGGACTTCCGTCTGCTATCATGGCTCCGGGGACCGGACACTCCCAGGATTCTGGGGGTCCGGCTTTCAGAGCTATGAGGAGTGCCTTGGCCAAGTCTTTGGCCATCTCTCCGGCTTTACCGGCACCTTCCCTGGGCGTGGAGACTGGGTCTTTGGCAGTTCCCCTGTCCTTAGGCAGCGGAGCCCTTGGGCCTGAGGTTACCCCCATTGGGGGTTCCCCTCCTCCTGAGGGTTCTTCGGAGTTGTCTTCAGAAGAGCCCCCAAGGAAGAGATCGTGCAAGAGGAAGCACGTGGACTCCCCCGAGTCTATTACATCGGACACTGATCTTGATGATGCGGAGGGGTCCCCGAAGTCGTCCTCAGATGATGTCTCATTTGCAGACATCTTAGAGATCCTCAAACAACGAGGTGGCTGGATATCCAAACCCCCCTCTGCTGATGAGTCAGTGCTCCTCAAGGCCTTTGGGGCTCAGCCCTCCGCCTCCTGGGTGTCTCCGCCCTTCGACGAGCTCCTGGATTTAGTTTGTCGGGCGTGGGAACATCCAGATACCGTGGAACCAGTCCCTTCTCGTCCTAACAAATTTTTGTCTGCCCCACCCGAGAAGGAGTTCCTCACTAAAGGCGTGGCTGTAGATGCCATGGTGGCATCTGCTACACAACAGGACGTGGCAGAGGCTTCAACATCCGTCCATCCTCCTAATAAGGAGTCTAGGAGCATGGACGATGCAGGAAGCGTGCCTGACTTCAGCGGCCTTTACTTTAAGGTCCCTGAATTATTTGGCACATTTTACTAGGCTTCAGAGGGATCTGGTCAAAGAGCTGTCAGATTCCCTCTCAGGTAACCTACCTGAGCAGCTAGCCCAGTCGGTTAGCTCTCAGTTGGCTATCCTTGCTTCAATTTCTAACTCGTCCATGAGGCTCATTTCATATGCGGCCGAAGGGGCGGTAGAGCGGCAGGCACAGGCGTGGCTCTCACGGAGACAAGCCTGGCTCCGTTGTGTCATTTTGCGGAGGCCTTCAAGTCTTCCTTCGCCCGACGCCTCCCTTTGATGGGTCCTCTTTGTTTGGACCTAAGGTTAAAGACACTCTTACCCGCTGTGAGCAAGAAGGAAAAACTTTATCTGCCGTAGGTGCACGTTATTCCACTCCCTTTCGGCCTTATCCCAAGGCTAAAGGAGGAGGGAAAATGTGGTTCCGCAAATCACGTAAGTTTTTCCATCAACAGCAGGAAGATTCCCCTTCCAGAGGCAGAGGATGGGGAAATTTTTCTGGGAGACGCTGTCCCAGAGGCGGCAGAGGGCCCCGCAATTCTGGAGACCGCGAGTCCTTTCGTGGCTCTTCAGCCTCCCACACTTCATGAGGGATTGCCCGGCTGTGCTGCTCCGGAGCCAGTCGGGTGCCGTTTTGCCAAGCACCTAAAAGCCTGGGAGTCCATCACTCAGGACAGATGGGTGCTTCGGATTATTGCCGGAGGTTACACCATTCCCTTCACACACTCACCCCCACCGTCCAAAAAAATCCCGGACCCACCACCCAGTCAAAGGGAAATTGCAGCCACAGAAGCGTTAAAGCTGCTAGAAAAAGGAGTCATCCAACCAGTCCCCACAGACCAGATCGGATCTGGAAATTACTCAAGGTTCTTTTTAGTGCCAAAAAAGACAGGGGACCTGAGACCAATATTGGATCTCAGCAGACTAAACCAATCCGTCACGAAATCCAAATTCCGAATGGTCACGTTACAATCCATTCTCCCATTATTGGAGAAGGATGTTTGGATGTGCTCCATAGATCTCAAGGACGCCTATTATCACATACCGATACATCGGGCATCCAGGAAGTATCTGCGCTTCAGCCTGGGAGACAGTCATTTCCAATTTTGTGCTCTGCCCTTTGGTCTCACCACAGCCCCCAGGGTGTTCACCAAATGTTTGGCAGTAGTAACTGCTCACCTGAGGAGTCTTGGATTCCAAGTGTTTCCCTATCTGGACGACTGGCTCCTGACTGCCACCACCAGTCATCTACTAATGGACAACCTCAAAGCCACCATCTCCTGGGTGCTACCCTGGGAATTACATTCAATTGGTCAAAGTCTGTCTTGCTGCCCTCTCAGCGCATAAGGTTCATAGGAGCAGAGATAGACTCAAAATTGATGCGCGTTTTCTTCCTACCGAAAGGATCCAAACTTTACAAGGCCAAGTTCAAGCCCTGCTTTCAAGATCCAAGGCCCCAGCCAGGATGGTCCTGCAAGTTTTAGGTTCGATGTCTGCCACGGTTCTTCTAGTTCCTCTGGCAAGATTGCACATGAGGATTCTTCAGTGGCTATTATCGACTCAATGGTCCTTTCAGGATCTTCCCCTCAATCACCCCATTATGATTACAGAAACATGCAAGCGGGACCTTCGCTGGTGGCTTCAGACATCCAATCTAAATCAGGGAAGTCCCTTTTGTTATTCCCCCTCCAGTGGTCACCCTGACGACAGATGCCTCCCAGACAGGGTGGGGGGGGCATTGTCTGGGCAGGTTAGTTCAGGGTTCCTGGCTTCCAGACGAAACTTTTCTCCACATCAATGTATTGGAGATGAGGGCTGTACTTCTGTCCCTACAGGCCTTACACAAGTTTCTCCCTCAGGGCATTATCGCCATCCACACAGACAACATGTCGGTGGTCTGGTATCTAAACAAACAAGGAGGGACCAGATCTTACCCCCTTTGCAGAGAGGCCATGAGGGTGTGGGAATGGGCTGTAGCTACCAGCCGTTTCTTAGTAGCGACCCACATTCCGGGGAAATCAAATATATTGGCAGACAGATTAAGCAGGACAATTCTCTCTCCTCACGAGTGGTCCCTAAACGAAACAGTAGCAGCTCAGGTTTTCAGGAGATGGGGACGCCGTGCTGCGACCTGTTTGCAACACCACAAAATACAAAGTGCAAAGGTTCTTCTCCTTGACTCCACATCAGGGGGAAGCAGCTATGGATACTCTAGCACAACCTTGGCCAACAGGGCTACTTTATGCTTTTCCTCCGATTCCACTTCTCCCCAAAGTCATTCAGAAAGCTTCTCAATTGGGGTCCACAATGATACTAATTGCTCCGCACTGGCCTCGTCAGGTATGGTTTCCTACCTGAAGAAACATGCGGTGGACGATCCTTGGACTTTAGATCTAACTCCGGATCTGCTAATTCATCAGTCGGGACGACAACACCAGTCCCTTCACACTTTGAAGTTGACAGCTTGGCTCCTCCACTTCCGACTTTAGTCAGAAATCACACATTAGACCCGGAAGTTATTCACATTTTATCTTCGGCCCACAAACCCACCACTAAGAAATTGTACCTCAGTAAGTGGAAGAGGTTTGCTATCTGGGCTCAACTCAGGGGCTTAGACCCTATCACTGCTCCAATCCCAGAGGTTTTGAAATTCTTAACATCCCTGTTTAATCAAGGATCTTCTGTCTCTACTATTAAAGTCCAACTAGCAGCTATCTCTAAATTTCACGAGTCCATGGATCCTCCATTGATGAGCAGCAGATTATGCAAAACTTTCATTAAAGGTGCGGGGCTGTTAAGACCCCCATTTTTTTCATCCTGCGCCTCCGTGGGATCTTGATTTGGTGCTTCGTGCATTAACATCTTCCCCTTTCGAACCGGCTGCTACATGTGAGTTAAAATATCTGTCTTGGAAAACTGCCTTCTTAGTTGCAATTACCTCTGCAAGAAGAGTTTCAGAGCTTCAAGCCCCATCTATCAAACCACCGTACTTGATTTTTCACAAGGATAGAGTATCACTTAGGCCTAATCCATCTTTTGTCCCAAAGGTTTGTTCTAATCTCTGTCTCCAACAATCTCTAGAGCTACCAGTTTTCTTTCCAAAATTCTCCAATGAAGCAGAATACACTCTCCATAAATTGGATGTTCACAGGCAATTGCGCTTCTATTTAGACAGGACTCAGCAAATTCGTAAATCAGACCAGTTGTTTGTGTCCTTCTCAGACAATAAATTGGGTAAAACCATCACAAAAGCTACTATCTCCAAATGGATTAGAGATTGTATAACTCAGGCTTATTCCTCTTGAATAAGCAACTTACAACATCTATCAAAGCTCACTCTACCAGAGCTATGGCGACTTCTATAGCTTTTCATTCCAAGCTCGCTATTTCTGAGATTTGTGCTGCGGCTACTTGGTCCAATCCGCACACTTTCATTTCCCACTATAAATTGGATGTGGCATCTAAAGGCGAGCATCATTTGGTTCCATGGTACTCAGGAGTGTTTTCCAGTGAGCCACCCAGGATTCAGGTGCTAGGGCGCTGTCCCATCAGTCAGAATGTAGGCGAGATAGGATCACATAACATCTTTTAGTTATGTACTCACCATAACTTCAGATGTTTGGGATCCATCTACATTCCTAATACCCACCCTCCTTCCCCCTGCCTTGGAGATCAGAAGAGATTGAACGGTTTTGAGTTCTACTGTTTTTATCTTGTTTCATCTGACGATGTTATATAATCAGTGCGTGCATGTGTGCATGTATGCGGACAAACTAGATCTGGGGGACTGGTAGTGGTGCATCCTGGGATATAGTAAGCTCAGCCAATAAGAGACTTCGCTCTTTGGCATAAGCGTGCCGAGTCGGAGCCGAGGGATCGGCTCCGAACCCATCAGTCAGAATGTAGGCGAGATGGATCCCAAACATCTGAAGTTATGGTGAGTACATAACTAAAAGATTGGATGGTAGGAATGCCAGATTGCCTGCAGTCCAGGTCTTCCTTTTTCCCTTCCATCCCTACTCCGATCAGTAACCACAAATGCTTCAGTTCAGACATGAGAAGTGGTTTTCAAAACAGAAAAGTGCAATTTCTGTGGGATCCTGAAGACAGAAGCACAAATGCCAGGTAGGTGTCAACTGTTTCAGTGTTTTGAAGGTCTTGAATCCTCTCTGGTTCCCAGTACCTCTACTAATATACACAGACAACACCACAGTGCTGTGGTACATAAGGCAGTGTCAGATCCTACCCCCTTTGTAGACTGTCTAGAACAGCTTGAGAGCTAGCAGTTCAGTCTGACTCTTGAGGTTTCATACAGTACATCAGAACAAAACCTTATTGCAGACTAGCTTAACAGTACTAGGATACCACACACACACACAAATTTCATTCAGGATCTTCCAAGAATTGATCAAACACCTCAAGTAGATCTTTTTGCTTTGTTTCAGATCAGACAAATTCTACTTTGACTCCTTGCAAACAGGCCTGGAAGACAAACTCCTTTACATCCATAGGGATGTGAATGTTCCTCTGTTCCTTTCCACTAGGCACCAGGTTTGTAAAGATCCGGAGTGAGACTCCAAACATTTTAGTGGTGTTCCTCCTTTGGTCAAGGCAACAGTGGATGTTATTTGTTACACTGCTGCAGTCCTAGCCAATGGGTTATCCATGCTGTGGTAGCCCTCAGTCAGTCCGAATACCAGAATCAAGATTTTGTGTGTCGGTTGCTGGGGGATGTCAGGTCGTCAGAGCTATAAAGGAGAGCAGGCGACGCCAATACCTTAGTCTTTCTTTCTTGCCATGGAGCCCATAGCAGAAGCAGTTTGCAACAGTGCCGGTTGGCTGTTTCCAGATTTCGAACTTCAGCTGAAAACGTTTAAAGCCAAGTACCCCATTGGGGTACTGCCTTTTTCTTGCAGTAACCGATGTCCAAAAAGGTCTAACCGTCTCTCCTGTGGAAAGTAAATACTACACCTAGACTTCAATTCTTACTGCATCACTTGCTTAGGCCCAGATCACGACGTACCCCGCTGTTCTATGCCCTCTTTTAACGCTAGAACTATTTGTCGTAGAACTCTTCGTTGTAGAGCTATGTTTGCAGCCAGTTATTTTCATCTTCCCTGTCCGATTTCCGATATAACATCCGTCAAGTCAGCAAACTGCAGATCTACCGAAAAAACGTAAAGATAAAAATAGACAGACCACATAAGGCCAAGCCTTTTGACAACACCACCGCTAAATGGGTAGTCTGTTCGGAATTCAGTGAAGTGCTTTCGCAGCCCCTGATGCCAGACTCTATTTTACTTTGCAGGCCTCTACTGAGACCCTTTAGGAGTCCTGTATGCCGCAGATGTCTGCATAGTCTAATGAGCCTTTGACTGTCTCTGTCTCAATTGGGTCTGGAGCAGCTAAGCAGGCATCGGCTTCCGAGGATACCGCTCACACTTCGGATTTCACTTTAAGGCCTTTGTCCTCTCTTCCTCCGAACACACAGGGATACTCTTCAGGCCAGACTTAGAGCTACTCCAAAGAAAACTGCAAAAAGTCTCCATTCCACTACTCCTCCCCCTCCTCAAACTAGAGTGCTTAAAATGGTGGAGGATCTCATCACTTTCATCTGGGGTAATCAGGCCACTCCAGCTAAAAGGAGAAGAGAACCTTCTCCAGACATCCAATCGGATTTAGATTCTGAGGGATCTGACTCCTCTGTTTTTGAAGAAGAAAATGCTCTTACTGCCTGAGGACTCAGATGCAGAAGAATTTATTCCTTCTGCATCACCTACGGAGGACTTTTATTTTGGGGAAACCCTCCACACCCTCAGGGAGCACTTCCAGTGGGAATCAACTGATTTCCCTCGGTCCAAGAAAAGACGGTTTCTGGACCTACCCCAGCATAGGCCTCTGGCCATATCACCCATCTTGGAGGTGGTATATGATTACCAAGAATCCAGCCTTACCCCTGACACCCTTCCACCTGCTCCCAAAAATCCTGACATGTATTACATGGTCATGACTTGCATAAATTCCTTTACAGAAATCCTATAGCAGATCCAGAGGTGATTACTCTGGGACCTAAAGGAGTTGAGGCTTCCTCTGCAAAGAATCATACTCCCTCAGACAAATAATCCAGGGCTGTGGACAGATGGGATAAAGAAGTATATACCTCTGCAACTTTATAAGGGCTCTCAACTGTCCATTCCATATGTTAAAATATCAACAGCACACTTTGGAATTTTTGAAACAGAAAATTTCTGCATTACCAGAATTTGCCAACAATAAAGGTAGCAGAATTACTGCACACCATCTCAGGTGGCAAAGCACTCCTTGCACTGTAGGTTTT
This sequence comes from Protopterus annectens, assembly GCF_019279795.1. Lineage (NCBI taxonomy): Eukaryota > Metazoa > Chordata > Ceratodontiformes > Protopteridae > Protopterus > Protopterus annectens. The sequence continues at coordinate 265,953,829 of NC_056743.1, forward strand.
AATGCCCTAGAAGCTTCTAGCGGGACAGCAGTGACCAAATCTGTTATCAGAAGATGTGCATGGTTGAAAGAACAACCTCTCCCTGATCATGTCAATGCTAATATCATGGATGCACCTCTTGACAAAGACAGCTTGTTCAGACAGAAAACTGAAGAGGTGCTTAAAAAGATGGAAGACAAAGCAAAATGGATGCAGACTGTTACAGATTTTCTTCAAGTACAACCTAGTAGGTTCAGCAGAAATGTTCCCTCTAAACACTGGTCCTTTCCTGCGCCAAACCGGCAGAGACTAGGCAAAACCTGTAGGGACAAACCCACCAGGACTCAAACTCAATTCCAGCAAAGAAATAAACAGTGCCCCCCCCCAAAACACTAGAGCAGGGAGTTCAAAAGCAACCCTGTATGGAAAAAAACTCTCTGACTACCTTTCCCATCTCTGCCTGCCTCCACCACACCAAAAGCTCAGAGGAAGGCTATCTCTATGCAGAGAGAATTGGAACTCTAACAAAAGATCAGTGGGTCTTAAAAATCATTGCTCAGGGGTACAAATTTTGATTTTCAAGAACTACCACCTCCAAGAGGGTACCCAGACCCTACCTCCAAACCAGTGGGCAGAAGCACTAAAACAAGTGCAAATCCTAATATCCCTAGGGGCAGTAGAACCTGTATCTCTAGAACAGGTTGCTAAATGATTCTATTCCAGACTATTCCTTGTTCCTAGGAAAGAGGAGACTTGGCGTCCCATCCTGGACCTATTCTTTCTCAATACCTTCCTGGTAATCCCAAAATTCAAAATGCTTACCTTACAACAGCTTCTACCAGTGCTGCCAAAGCTTAGATGGTCACCTTAGACCTAAAGGATGCTTACCTGCACATCCCAATAAGGGAATCGTGCAGAAAATTCCTGCGCTTCAGAGCAGGATCATTACACTTACAATTCTCTGCTTTGCCCTTTGGCTTGTCTACTGCTTCCAGGGTATTCACCAAATGTCTAGCTCCTGCCATAGTCTTTTGCAGGCAAAACAATGTACATATTTACCCTTACCTGGACGACTGTCTCATCCAGGCAGACTGCAAGGAACTGCTCCTGCAGCACCTCTCATTTGTAAAAACCCTACTTGCCTTTCTGGGGTTCACTATCAATGAAAGGAAATCAAAACAGACACCTACCAGGAAAATCATATTTCTGGAGGCCTTACTGGACAAATGGCCTTTCTATCCCCAGAGAAAGTTTCCTACCAAAATACGTCACCACTCTGGCCTCCCAAACCCAGCTTTCTGCCGGGAAATTCCTGCAAGCTCGAGAGTACATGGCCCCCTGCATCCTCCTGGTACCTCTGGCGAGACTGCACGAGGAAAATTCAGTGGTACCTAAAGAACCTATGGTGTCAACACTCGCAACCTCTGGATAGCTCCCTGCCTGTGATCCCTTGTATAAGATCAGAGTTCCTCTGGTGGGCCCAGGCCTTTGCTCTGAACAAGAGACTTCAATTCACCCTCCATCAATCAGACCAGACCATAACTACAGATGCTTCGGCCATAGCTTGGGGCGCCCACCTAGAAGGCAGATGCACCCAAGGTCTATGGGATGCACAAATACTACCCTTGCACATGACCAAAAAGGAAATGATGGCAGTGCAAAAACTCTCTGGCATCCTTCAAACCTTACCTCAAACCAGGGGTTCTTCTCATAAAAACAGACACCGCAGTCATCTGGTACATCAGCAAACTGGGAGGGATTCAATCTTACCCTCTGTGCAGACTAGCCATGAACCTGTGGCTAGCTTGCCTCATCCATGGGACTACATTGTATAGCTCAATACCTACCGGGCATCAACAACACCCAAGCAGACCACCTAAGCAGTAAACTGCTAGACCCACATGAATGGCAAAGCCACAAAGACATTTTTCTGCAAATTACCCACATATCCGAGATCCCATCATTTAAATCGCAAAGTGCAGAAATTCTGCACCAGGGAGTACCATCACCTGGCCTGGAAGATAGATGCCCTGACCTTCCCTTGGAATACCCTCTTTGTTATGCATTCCCACCTCTTCCTCTCATTCCAAAAGTATTTATCAAGATAAGGGAGGAAAATGCAAAAGCAATACTCATTGCCCCAGATTGGCCCAGACAGCATTGGTACCCACCCACTGCTGCGCAGCCAATCTCACCAGCCCCCCTGGCAGCTATCTCTGATACCTCGCCTGCTCTCCCGGGGGGGATACAATGCTGCACCCAGACTTTCAGACACTCAAGCTCTCTGCATGGCTTATTCTACTTTAACCAACAAGGAATCTATGCTAAGAAAGCGAGTCCTTGACATCATCACAGAAGCCAGAAGGCCCAGCACCAGAAAATCTTGCGCTGGAAAATCAAAAAGATTCTGCTCCTGGAGCCACTCCAAGGGGGCAGACAAACATCTGCCCTCCATTCCTCTTATTCTAGAGTATCTTGCTGAGCTTCTTGATAAGGGTCTGTCCTCCTCCATAAAGATCCATGCCTCTCTCATCTTGGCACACTTAAGTACCTGTCTTGGAACACTGTCTTTCTCCTGGCTATTAATTCGGCCAGGAGAGAGTCAGAGCTTCAATCTTTAATGGCCATTGAGTCCTTTATCTTCCATGCAGACAGGGGTTTCCCCGAGAACCAATCCCTCCATGTCAAAGGTGGTTTTGGATGTTTTACTCAACCAGGCCATCCACCTGCCCACCTACTTCCCTAACCCTCAGACCAACGGTGAAAGGATACTGCTTTCTTTGGGTGTAAACAGGCAACTCTGATTTTTATCTGGATCATACAAAGACATTCAGGAAAACTGACTAGCTCTTGGTCAGCTTTAAAACAGGGGCACAGGGGAAACCAATATCCAAACAGACCATTTCCAGGTGGATAGCACACTGCATCCAATTTTGCTACTCCTTGCATGGATCCCCCCCCCCCCCCCCCCCAGGACCATCAGAACCCATTCCACTTGGGCAACCTCTACTTACCACAGCATTCCTTAGAGGGATAACTATCAAGGACATCCTGGAAGCTGCCACATGGACTTCAGTCCACACCTTCACCAAACATTACCATCTAAATCTATTCTCAAAAGGTAGGGCCGGGTTTGCCTCTGCAGTTCTGCAGAGTATGCTCACCCAATCTTTCCATCAACCTTCCACCTTCTATCAACCTTCCACCCTTCTCAGCTTTTGGCATCTTCCCAATGGGTAGGACTGCAGCAGTGAAGCACCAAGAACATACTACAGTTGTGTCCACTTATCATAAATGTAGATGTTAGTGTGTTCACTGCTGCAGTCATGCTTTCCCTCCCTCCTTCCTTCTGATATCTGCTGTCCTTAGAGAGACGCATTTCTGTGGGGGTGTCTCGGACCTCATGACTACTAATAATTATTAAAATTGGATTCTTTTGTTAGTTAAGGCAAGACAAACTGAGGTAATGGCGTCGCCTGCTCTTCTTTATAGCTCTGGCAACCTGACATCACCCAGCAAGTGACAGCAGTAAATGTACAAAACCTTTACTCTGGTATTCGGACTGACTGAGGGCTACCACAGCATGGCTAACCCAGTGGTTAGGACTGCAACAATGAATACACTCTAACATCTACATTTATATTAAGTGTACACAACTGTACTTTCTCCCTTCACTTCAGTCTGGCCTACTGGAAAATACCACAAGCTTCCCCACAGACTGGATTCCTTCACTCAAGACAGGGGATTTGGTTCACTGCATTCTGGAAGTATTTCAGCTGTCTGATGCAATTTTGATACTTTGTAGGGACCAGTTTTCTGAGGACATGTGGCAGACACTTAAGGAGGTAAGAAAGCTTGCTGCTAGAAAATCATTTAAGTGGAAAAGATTTTCTAGTTTGTGCCACCCTAAGAGCCAGCTGGCCCAGCTGCCTTTGGTTTTTGATTTATGTATGTTAATGGTTTGTCTACTCTTGATGTTCATTTGACAAGCCTTTCTGCCTGTCTGAATGTAGCATCCTCTCTTCCTATCAGTGATCAAATAAAACAAATTTTTAAGGGGTCTTTTATATCAATCCACCCAAAAAACAGTGGCTGCTGTTTAGGATCTTAATCTTATGTTTGTAACACTTTCTCACTAGCCATTTGAAGCCGCCCATTAGGCAAATATAAGGTTCTAAACATGAATATTTTGTTAATTGCTCTGACATCAGAAGTGTTGGAGTTATAAGCACTTATTGTGAATAAATTTTATCTTATTTCATAACAGGGTTTCATTGAGAACAAATCCTACTTTTATGCCTAAAGGTACTTTCAGGGTTTACTTTAAGCCAGACCATTAGCCTTCCAGTTTCCTTTCCTGAACCAAGGAACAATGGGGAATGGGTCCTTTTCTCTGTGGATAGATACAGGCAGCACAGATACCATCTAGGCAAAACTTAGCCTTTCAGGAAAGCTTGCAATGCAAGCTGTTTGCCTCTTATGAATGTAAGTGGAATGGGTTACTGGGTCGCATAAGTTCATAGGTGTGTACTAGGCTAATGACCCTGGAGCCTTTACAAGCCTAGCCCATAGAACTCCCGTGGCATTGTGCCACTCAACGTTATTTCTCAGTGCCTATATCAAGTAGAGCCACTGTAGTGATCCCAGTGGTGAACTTTCTATTACTTCTCCACTCATCAAGATTTCTCTTAAAGGGACAGCAAGGTGCTCTGCTTGACATGTATGGGAAGTCTATTCCAGAGCATGGGTAGTCTTTGGGTGAGGAACCTGTCATGATCGTCTTGTGATCTTATACTTTTTGTTATACATACCACTAGTAGTTTCCAGGTCACAGCTCATTCTACAAGGGCAAGGACATTGGCTTCTGCTCTGGCTGCCTGGAAAGGGGTGCACTCTAAAAGTATTTGAGGTAGCAACATGGTCTCAATACATACCTTCATAAAGCCTTACAAAATGGATTCCTTTTCCAGATCCAGAACTGGCTTCGCTAGGATAATTCTCAAGGGGATCCTGGAGTCTTGGGTAGTGCCTCCCCTTTCTACACCTATCAAAGCTATAGTAATGTAGCCACACAGCGTAGGCTACTGCAGAGGTGCGATTCATTGTGAACGTAGTACAGTTGTGTAAGTAGACTTATCATAACACTAGATATTCTAATAGATCACTGTTGCAAGCCATTCCTCTCTCTAGCCCTTTTTTCCTTGGTATACTTCATGATTTGTTGCTAGGGTGTGGTTCCTTTTCATCCTGTTTATTGATGGAGTTCTCTGTTTCCTTGGTCCTTGGTCTTCCCAGTGAAGCACTGCTCCCCACATACTGCTCAATATGCAGTTGATTCCCCAAAAATGGTGTCAACTGTGGGAGCTGGTGGGGGAAGTACTAAAAGTTATGAGACAGGATGGAATGACCCATTTTTAGGGAAGTTCTAGAAGTAATGAACCAAAGGATGGAATGGTCCACAAACCCTACATAATCTTCCATGAAGGTCCCACAGAGGCATTTCAAAACCCCGTGCCCCCCAACCATATCCTTTTGATCCTTCTTGGAGTTGGAACCATAAATTAAAAAAATGGTCATTGTGGCACCTATTCTGAACATACTAGACCAGATCCATCATTCACTGTATAGGAATGTCGTGACTGAAATCACTGTTGCAGTATTCCTGACATGGGTTGTTACCACTAACCTCCGGCCAAGGTACCAGAGCTTTACCTTTTTTAAGATTGTGTACGTCTGAAGCATGACTGCAGCTTGTAAGCATAGGGCTATGTGGACAGATGTATGAACAGGGATCCTCGGAATATCTCGCCTCCAGCCTGAACATTCATCAGACTGCCATTTGGTCCTTGGTACTGTATTTTTTTCCCCCCTCCAGATAAGTGCCCCATGGGAGCCTTCCTTTTTAACTTGCATTAATTTTGTTCAAAGTTGTTGGATGTCAGGATGGATAAATGTCTGTGTGGTAGGCAGATTCGATAGAAAGGACTTGCACACCAAGTATCTTTTCTGTCTAAGCTGAGAGCACTGTCACAGCTCCTGCTTCATTTGTAAATCATTCATTCCGAAGACCCTTAGATGTAGGCTTTCCTTTCTCAAGGCTCATTGTCTTAAAAACTTGGCTCAGTCCAAGATGGCATAATCCACATCCCCAGATGTCCCTGTTGTGCCTAAGAAGCTTAATGCATCAAGAACAGATCTGCAGTCCAACACTTCAGACACCGTAATACCTGTTGAGGTTGCAAAACCTGTGGTATTTCAGGTTATCTCTTAGTTGTTTGCTAATGAGACCCTGTAGGAGGCCGTATGTCTCTTCAGGCTTTGCAGACTGTTTACCCTTTTGATGAACCACAACTCATCATTTCCAAGGGCCCTCATGGTGTCTTTGAAATATTAAGGAAGAGATTCCAAGTACATTATTAGAGGTAAGGTAGGGTTCTGGACCTCCGTGTCTCATCTAGGTGGAAGTCATGCCCATGAAGAAAAAACAGAAGACCAGATATGTGGCCTGACCCTTAGCAGCTAGAGAAAAGGAGTGGACAGATTTCTTCCAGGAATAGTTTCAAAGCTGGTATGGTATTGAAACCCCTCTCCTTTGGGTCTCTACAACCACTGACTACTCTTCAAAAACCTACTTTCGTATCTTCTCTTGAAGAACAAGACCATGATTCAGATCCATTCTCTAGACTGTTCTTAACTGCATTCTTCTGTGCAAATCTCTTCACTCCCAGTCTTTGGATTCTACATTTCCTTTGGGTAGACTGCAGACCTTGATGAAATAGTTCGAATGTCAATCCACCCAGATCTCTGACATACAAAAGCAGTATTACATCCTCTTGGAAATGGGTACTCCTGCCCCTTCCCCTATTCCTCCTGTTCCTGAGGCTTTATGGGACTCTCTCCAGTCAACCTCTTCAGTGCCAATCTCTCAACCACCTGCTTATAAAAGACCAGGCAGGTTTTATTTGGTGTTTAGGCTTGGCAGAATCAGCGGGGGAAAGAAGACCCTGTTGAGCTTTACTCTAGTCTGGCATTGTGAAGAGACATGAGAGGTGTAGAATAAGTGGGAGGCCTTGGGTGCCAGTGAAATACGACTATTCTTATCTTATCATTTTTTCACTTACTCAGTGAGGCGGGGGGGGGGGGGCTCTTCTGGCTTCAAGCACCTGGGCATCTGGCACAACCCACTCCAGGGACAGTGTTAGGTGGGGAATTTGACTGGGGCATTATACCGGTCATAGTAACGCAGGTGTTCTAAGGTGAGCTCAGGATGAACAGAAACCTCCAGTGAAGCAGAAGGGCAAAAGCTTGCTTGATCTTTATTTTCAGTATGAATGCAGACCATGAAAGCAGGGCCTCACAATCCTGGCTTTTTGAGTTTTAAGCAGGTGGTGTCAAAAGTTACCACGGGGATAACTGGCTTGTGGCAGCCAAGTGTTCATAGCAGTCTTTCTTTGATCCTTCGATGTTGGCTCTTCTGTCATTGTGAAGCAGAATTCACCAAGCTTGGATTATTCACCCACTAATAACGTGAGCTGGGATTAGACCGTTGAGACAGGTTAGTTTTACCCTGCTGATGTGTTGTTGTGATAGTAATTCTGCTCAGTACAAGAGGAACCGCAAGTTCAGACATTTGGTGGTGATTTGAAATACTTGTACTAGAATCCTGTGGCAGTCCCCTTTACAGTATCTCTTGCTTCAAATAAGCCCTCTAAGCTCTGTTAATGTATTACCTGCAGAAAGATAGTAGTGCTATGGATAGATTGGGGAGAAGGTTACACCTCTTCTACCCTTGCTTTTAGGGCACGTAACTACCAGACTGAAATGACTAAATACTTAATTTCTGTTCATCGCTCCCGGAACAGAGTTATGCAGGGCCCTCCAAATGGCAGAATCCAGGCAACAAATGCAGAATCTACTTTCCCAGGCTACTCAAATAGCCAGACATGGCATTTAATGCAGTTATGATGCTGTACAGGATGCTTTTAGGACAACAGCTACTGGGTCTGTTATCTGCAGATATGCATAGTTTTGTAGTTGCTGTATCCCTGAGGTTTCAAATCTATAACTTTGACTCCCCTTTGGCTAAAGACTTATACTTTAGTCCACAGGGGCTGTTAGTCTGTTCAAAACTTCCCATGGCCAAGGTAAGACTATGAAAGACTACAGGCAGAGTCTAATCTCCTCACATCCTAGTACCTATCTCAATCCACATCCCTCCCCATAAGGGATCGTAGGGCAACTCAGAAACCAAGTAAATTCCACCTAAGAAAGATACTCTGACAAACTTCATCAGAAACCTCCATCTGGGAGGCCTCCTTTTGGAAATAAAAATTCCGGGACTACTTTTGCAACAGCCCTTTCCAGTCCTCAGCCCCATAACTCCTCTTTCCAATATACTACCACTCTACTTTTCCCATTGGGAAACTATTACCACAGATGACTTGGTCCTGTACTTCAAAGATGGTTATGCCATGTCCTGGGAAAATATTCTCACAATGGAAGGCATGCTACATCCTCCTGACCACCAGCTGTTTCTTGGCCCCATCATTCAGAATCTCCTGAATTGGAGTACTGTTGAACAAGTCCCAAAGGACTTAATAGGAAAAGGATTCTACTCCAGAATTTTTCTGGTGTCGGGGCAATTGAGACCCATCCTAGACCTTTATCATCTAAACACTTTCAGAATGCTCTCCTTTCCCACTCTCTTGCCTTTCATTTTACCCCAGGCCTTTCTAGTGTCCCTGTTTCTGAAGGATGCCTGCTTACACATAGCCATTCATCCTTCTTGCAAGAAATTATACAGGTTTTTCTCTGGCTCCTCGCATTTTGTTTACTCCTTTGCCTTTTCATCTTTCTGCAGCACCAAGTGTCTTCAGTGTCTAGCTCCAGTGATTGGATTCTGGTGCACTTGGGGAATTCAAATTTTCCCCTATCTGGATGACTTCTTGATCCAAGCTCTGTCTTTTCCTCTCTCTCTCCTTCCTTCAGCTTCTGCATTTCTCCCACCAACTTCTGTCAGGTGGGTTTCACAATAAAGTACATAAAATCCCACAGGTTCCTATAAGATCGTCGAAGACACAATTTAGAATGTGTCTTCGCCGAACTTAAAATAACGAAAACTGAAAACACAGAAAGGGCATACGAGCGGTTTCTTTCTCTGGGAAAAATCGCTCGACTGCCTCCGGTTATATTTTTTTATTTTTTTTTTTTGGACAAGTGATTGCTTTCCCAGGGAAAGAAATCGCTCATATGTGGTTGCACTGTTTTCAGTTTGCGTTTTTATGGGTTCGATGGACTCATTCAAAGTAATGAGTCTTTGTTGTGCTATAGACCCAAATGCCACATGGTTCCTATACAGGAGCTGGGTTTCCTGGGCTGCAGACTAGACACATAAAATATATGCCTTGCTCCTCCAGGAGAAAGTTCAGTCTGCCCAGTTTATTTCCTAGATCAGCCCTAAACACATTGCTCAGCAAAGGACATGTTAAGAACCTTAAGTTTCATGGCAGCCACTGTTCCTATGCTTCCCTGGGCCAGACTTCACATGAGGAAGATCCGTTTCATCACTGAAGTCTGTGTGGTCCCAACACTCACTCCTTGAAATCCCTGTTTCCCCTTCTGCATTGTCTCACAAAGGAGCTACTTTGAAAGGAACAGGTCAATCTAAGTTCAGAATGGGGGACATGGGCAGGATCACAATGTGTGCAGGGCAGATAGCAGCCTCATCTTCTGAAAGACCATATTAGTCTTAAAGGAAATGAGGGCTCTCTTCTGCAAGCACTGCAGACCTTCTCCTGCCTTTGGAAACCCAGACCACTCCTAGTATTCAGACAACACCACAGTTATGTGGTACATAAACAGGGAGGTACCAAGTCTTAAAAGTTGTGCAGGTTAGCACAGGAGGTATGAAACATAGCCTCCCAGATGAACATCACCCTCACAGCTGCATACATTCCTTCACAGGACAATATGTTGGCAGACTTCCTAAGCTATTCCTTGGAGGATCCTCATGAGTGGACATAGGATGGTTTTCAAGACAGTTGCCCTTCAGTGGGACATTTCTCAGCCCTCTTTGCATCACCTACCAACCATCAACTCCCCCAGTTCTATACCATGGAACCTTGTCCTATAGCCAGGAGGACAGATACCTTCTCCTTCCAATGGAGAGGGAAGTTCCTTTATGCCTTTGCATAACTGCCTCATCTATCCAAAAATCCTTCTGAAAGCACAAAAGGAAGCAACTAGACTCCTTTTAATGGTACCTTATTATCTGATGCAGCATTGGTTTCCCCTTCTGTTTCACCCGAAATAGGGAAATTACAAGAGTGCCTCTACAACCAGATGTAATGACTCAACAAAAAGGTGTTTCTCCACCCATATACTTTCAGCTTGACCCTAGGGGAAGATATGATTTTAAACCTTCTCACACCTTTTCACTGAAGAGGTTGTTAAAAGTACTACAAGAAACCAGAAAATCCACTACTAGAAAAATCTTACACAGTTAAATGGAAAAGGTTTTCCAATTGGTGCTGCAAATCATCAAGACACACTCTTTTCACAGTTCCTGCTGTGCTGCAATATACTTGCAAAAGTGCTTCATTCAGTTTTGGCTTAATCTTGTATAAAATCTCACCTGTTGGCCATCATTGCCTGCATGCATACCTTGCCTGCCTATTAACAGTCTGCTTACAGGTAGTGTGGAAGTCAGGCGCTTCCTTAGGGGTGCTCTGCACCTTAACCCACCAAGTAAGCACCCCTCTCACCCTTGATATATCGGTTCTGTGCTAAAACGAAGTTTATATTGCCTCCATTTGAGCTAGCATCTTCTGCTTTAAAATTCTGTGTTTGTAAAACTGTCATACTCCTGGCTCTTGACTCTGGAAGGTGAGTTGAGTATTAAGCTGTCATGGCCACCCCCCCAGGGACAGGGTTATTCTCTGGGTTAATCCATCCTTCATGCCTAAGATAGTGAACACGGTGCCTCTCAGTCGGGCTTTTCACCTACTCGCTCTCTTTCCCAATCCATAAAATAGGTGGGAAAGAATATTGCGTTCTTTGGACATTCAAAGGCAACTGAGATTTGATCTGGGCATATCTAAATCCTCCAGAGAAGACTGACCAGGTTTTTGTATATTTCATGAGCTCCAAGTTGGACCAGCCAGTCTCCAAACAAACTATTGCAACTTTGATTTCTAAGACTATCTTTCTGCTACTTTTATTATGGTAAATCCTTGCTATCCTGCCCAAAAAGCTCATTCCACTAGAGTAGTAGCTTTCGCAGGGGCTTTTCACAAGGTAGTAGATGCCATGTGTATCTTGGAAGCTGTTTGGTCCACTGTACACACCTTCACCATGCACTACAAAATTGATGGCTTCTCCAAGTCCAGGGCTGACTTTACTAGGTTAATTCTGTCTGGACAGCTAGACAGCTCATCTATTTAGTACAACCCTTTTGTCTACCACCTTCAGCTCTGGGAGTCACCTCTATGCCAGGAATACTGCAACAGTGTTTTTAGTCAGGGCATAGTACAATTGTGTAATAACTTACTACAACAGTAGATGTCCTATTGATCACTGTTGCAGTATTCCTTCCTACCCTCCATCCCCTCTTCTCTGGTTTACTTCAAATTTCCTTTTCTTTTCCCTCTCTGCTTTAACCTCTGCCTTGCTGCATGGGAATGGAGAGTTTACTTAACTGTTTGAGCGACACCCCCTCTCAGCTGACCACTCACTCCATCTCCTTCTCAATTTCTTACTCTCACATCTTCAGGCCACTGGCTTGGATGTAGTGAGAGGGTCTGTGCTGGTATGTCTATCTGTATACCCCTATGCTTACGAGCTGAGGTCATGTGTTGGACATATGATCTCAGAAAGGTAAAGATTTTGGTGCCCCGTTCAGCTGTCAGCAGTGACAACCCATATGTCAGGGATACTGCAGCAGTTATCTGTAGGACAGCTCCTGTTATGGTAAGCTCTTGTACTACTGTACTGTCTTTGTCAAGGGATACTGATAAGGAGGCGGCTTTTTTGTAAAGCGCTTGTGGTGTATTTTAAAGGAGTAGGAGCTACTTCCATGGTCGTAATTTTTTATGCATTTCAGTTTGTAACTGGATAAATGGACTAGTCAACAGACCCTTTTCAGCCACAACTGTGGGAGCATGGTGAAAGACAGGAAGTTATACGTAGACTAAAGAATATCCAGAGATCTGATGCTGTCTTTTCTATCTGGATTCAACCTGTGGGTTATCTGATCTGAGACCGGCCGTATACTATAGACTTCAGCCTGTCAATCCTCTGCCTTCTCTACCTCTAATTCCTCTTTCCTCAGGACTAACTTAGATCTCATTTGCCACCATTTACTGATGGCAACATGGTTAATTGCTGGGTCAGAGTGTATTCTTTATCTAGGGTTTAACTTTTCTTCTAGGCCCTCTACCTGTTTTTTTGTTGTAGTTAGAGAATGTAGTGCTTTGTAGCGGAGAGTAAATTAGGATAGGTCGTACAGTTAGTTTAATTGCTAGCAGTCTTTCACTCAGAGCTCTTATCTTTAGGATTAGGGTGTTAAGAGTACTGTACAGTGTGTGTTCTTTGTATTTTCGTTATTTCAGTACATACACACAACCCATCGCTGTATAGCACTGAAAAGCCTAAATTGGTTAGAATTGCCAAATCAACTAACATATATACCACCTATCAAATTATCCAGCATCCATATGCCTGTTAATCAGTAAAAATCACCAAACATTCTAAACTGTGATCCCTGTGACACCCACCACTGATACCAATATGTGATGGCCCCCACTGTATGTTGTTCCCACACTGGGACAGTAATCAAGGAGGCTGAATCCTCACCACAGACATTGGAGAGTGGATGTGCACTTGGAATATAAATGGATACACTCAGTATTTCCAGATGTAGACTTCTCTGCATCAAGTACAGTTTCCCTTACAAGGAACACACTCAGCTTGGGGTCTGGATGTTGCTATATCTGTCTCCCTCCAGATCCCCAGTAAGACTCCCCATTGGTACAGCTGTAGGGTTTGGTCCTCAGCTGAGATTCCAAGCCAAGTCCTCTAGCACCCTCTCTGTAAACCCAGTGCTTCGTGACCCTGCCCCAAATATCTGATGCACACCAACTTTGAGAGATTTGATTTGTCCAAGGAAACACAGACCTGGAAAGGCTGGCATAGGTCTACTAGCTATGCATGCACCCTTCTGCCCAGACTATAAGGTAGATTCACTGCCACCAGACACTTCACAATTGGCTAATCTAAAGTGCCTAACACAGGGTGTCCAATTATACTGTGGAATATCAATACTAATACAAATGGTGGTAGTTCACCAAGATGGCTAGGCCTTCTGGAGTGACTCGCACAGTGTCAACAAATATAAGTACTCTCAAAGAGTTACTCTACAAGAACCAGCCACAATAAAACTATTAAATATATTTAATAACTAAAAGTACATGACAATACTGAAAATATATTCACAGTAAATCAGAGTTCAATTCACAGGAAATATTGAAAAGAACATTGATGGACAGACTCAAACAAATAAAGAAAAACAATATCTGAACTAAGCTTCACTATATTCCTGCCTGAATCTGACAATTTTACTGTTCCGTAGTTAAGTTTTTGGGCAAGGCAAGATGAAATATGTGAGCAGTCTTTCTAGTCGGGCCCCAAACAGAAAATACTCTATATTCTGAGATTACTCCCTGTAAACAAAAAATATCCAAGATGACTTGCAGAATGACCTCATCTGATCACCTGACTCCAGGTTCCCATACTATCTCCTTTTATATTTGAGACAGGATGTTAGACTGTTACAGTATACATTTAGAGTTTTTATGGCAATGCCTGGAACCAGAAACATTTGCAATACCTCCTCCCTTCTTTACAAAAGTAACAGATAATGGCTGCTCTCAGACCTACTGGCTCTGGGCCTACTCAGCACTGTCAGGTGTTTGATTTAACAGCTCATTTACATTTCCCTTATTTTTGTTAAATAAGCCAACTGGTTAACCATTTCCTCTATTAAAACATATACATTTAATTCAGATTCCATAATGTGTACATTTCTCCGTTTCAGTTGGGTATAGTGTTGATGCATTTTAACACAATTAACACAAGCAGGGCTGACATGTACATTTTCAGCACAAGCATCTGTACAGATCAGGTTGATATACTAATGACATACCATTATTTATAAAATTCCAGCAAGCTGTGCTGGTACAGGTCTTGCATCTACTGCCCTTCTGCTTCCTGGCATAACTGGCAGTATCTCCTATTGTCACTTGTGATCCAGTGACCAAAAACTCCTGTTTGTATACAGACCTAGCAGAGCTGCTGGGCATTGTCTGTACTCGTGCAAGGTTGCTAAGGCCTGGAACTACTTACCGGTATCCATCAGGTTTATACTTTGCCTCCCATCTTTCAAAACCACTCTGAAAGACTTCCTAGCTAAAAATATGGTTCTGTTCTTGCTCAGAACCAGGATAAACTATATCCTTATATGTGAACAAGTACCTTTTCACTCCTTGTACCTCATTACTCTCACTTCATTGCTTACTTCCTTACTGCTGTTTAATTTCTTTCCCTGACCCTGACTTCCTCTCCAAGTACACCATAAGCTTGTTTTTTCCCTCACTTCATATTCTAATTCCTATTTGTATTACATTAACTGGCCTTTAATTTCTCTACAAATTTCTCTAAATATTGAATGATTGTCTTATACCTTGTATTGATTCTTAACCAATGGTCTAATTTTCATTCGTCCTTCAATGAATGGGTTCAGATCCAGTCCTCTCGAGCTCCTTCCTTACTCATAATGCCTCTGACCACTACACCACCTGATCTTATTTGCCGCTTTTAAAGATGCTCAGGATTGTGATTCCTTGAGCTGTTTTGGGGTGTGAGTGAAAACCTTTTTTTTTTTTACTTTATCCTTTGTAAATGTTTTCTCCTTTATAATATCCAGTACCCTTATTACCTTAATTTATCACTCTTACCAAAGTTTTGGTCAATTTATTTGATATACTATCATTGGTAATCTGCTCTTTTGTCTTTCTCTTTTTCCTTTTATACCTGCAGGTATATTTTTGTTACCATTTTTGATAA
Organism: Protopterus annectens; assembly: GCF_019279795.1. NCBI lineage: Eukaryota > Metazoa > Chordata > Ceratodontiformes > Protopteridae > Protopterus > Protopterus annectens. The sequence goes on from NC_056743.1 coordinate 265,968,928, forward strand.
TTTACTATCCTTTCATTCCTCTCTGATAGAAAGTCATTCCTTAATTGTTTTTGTGGTAAACCTTCTTCCTTTTTTGCACGGTATGGCTGTTAAACCAACTGGATTAAAAAAATGCATTGTGTGTGTGCACAAGATCCCCAGTTCTGATGCCCACATTAAGTGTGTTTATTGTTTAGGCCCAGCACATCAATACTTGTGCTGTTTAGTGCATTCTTCAGTGAGAGAACAATATAGTGGTAGGAGGAATAAACTAATTCTGAAAGGCCTCCTTCCCACTTTGGCTTCTTCCTCCATTCATTAGGGGCTCAAACCCCTTCTCAGAAATCAAAGGAGTCCAGGGAGTACCATAAGTGCTCCAGCTCAGACTCATACATCCACTGTTGAACCTCCTGAAAAGGTTCCTAAAATTTTTGATCCAAAACCTTTGGATCTGGCACAGTCTATTGCTTTGTCTACTCTACTCCATCCTACCAGGTTCTCTCCAGAGTCGGTGTCTCCAAAACAGAAGTCCCTATTCTTAGAGGAAATGCCCAAGAAGTCCTACAGGTTCTCTCCAGAGTCAGTGTCTCCAAAACAGAAGTCCCTATTCTTAGAGGAAATGCCCAAGAAGTCCTAAAGGCCACCTTCCACATATTGTTCAGTTAAATCTTTCTGTATTCTTTATGACATGGAGGTGGATAGGATGATGAGGAAATTCCTTGGAACACAGATCCAGATGGGGGTTTTGCCAGCTCCATCTCTCACCAGATCTGTGAGCTGCCAGCTTTCATTTCTACAGTTTACTATGTCTCCACAGATATGACCACCTGTTTGAGGATGAAGATAGTTGAAGGCTGCCAGCCAAACTAGATAGAATTTTGTAGATAATTCTGTCATTTGTAAATATTAATATAAGCCACAGGCTTTATCTCTTAAATGGAAGAAAATGCTGTTGGATATGGAACTGCAAAAATGTAACAATAATGCACTGTGCTGTAACAAAGCTGATAGTCGAGCATTGTGAAATTCTTTGATCAAAAACTCTGAGCCGATCTGTCTAGAGGGAGGCATTCTGCCTATTGTTTTGAGGCCAGGGTTAATGGCTAGAATTTACATGTATAATTTTTTTATTGCTCTGGCTTCCTGACCAGTTGCAAGATCAAAAGGGCTATTAACCTCTGAGTTGTTAGCCTGGGAACCAGAAAGAAATAAATGCTGTCATCCGAAATGAATCAGTGGTGCTGTCTTATGAATTTTAAGGACAGAGCGAATGAGGGCATTTGAGTATTTTGCCTTGAACATCCAACTCACCACTCTGCCTGTGTAAGTAGGATCTTAGACTTTAGTATTTCTCTTAGAAATAGCTAGGAATTAGGAAGACTAGACTGTTTTTTCTGTGATGTCAACTATTCTACTGTATTATTTTAAGCATTTTCCTGTGATATCTGAACTCTTGACTAGCCTTGTGTAGTAAGTATCGTCTTGTGTTTTTATTTATTAAATATTTTAAACCTTTCAACTGTGGCGTGGCTGTTTTGTGTAGAGATAATTTAAGCTCGAGAGGACATTGCATGTATATAGTGATACTGGCCAAGCATCTCCAAATAAGCCTCAGCTGTTCTGTTGCACTTAGTTTGGATAATAATTTTGCACAGTATAATTGGACACCCTTTCACAAGGGCCTTTAGGTACCTGATACATATTAGTGGGTGGTGGTAGTGTTTTCTACTGTATAGTCTGGGTAAAAGGGGCACAGCTGGAGAACCTGTGACAGCCTTCCTCAGGAGTGTCTGTGTGGTTGTATACTACTCTTATTTCAAAGTGTGTGTGTCAGCTACTTGGGCAGGGACACGAAGCACTGGTTGGACAGAAGCACTGGTTAGACAGAGAGGGTGTTGGAGGTTTTTAGCTTGCCCACTAGGCTGAGATCTGGACCCTGTAGCTGTGCCAGTGGGGGGTCTTATTGGGGACCTGGAGCGAAAGGGAGAAACCAGCCCCAGACTGACTGATCTCTGTTTGCTATTAAGGGAAATTGTACTTTACTGTGTGTATTTATTATCCCTTTCCTATATGGATGTCAGTCACTGGTGTTAGTGGTGAGGATTGAGGCTCCTTGATTGCTGGGCCAGTGCATGGGTGTCACAGAGGCCTTAGATCCAAAAGCCCCGGGAATCGAAAATGTCAGATCTGAAGGTTATTCCAGCCTCTACTTTGCTTCCCTGACCTGATTGGCTTCGACATTATTGGAGCACAATGGATCTCTGTGCTACAATATCGGTCAGATCTAAAGGGTTGGCTTTGATCTGGAAGTTTCTGGAGCAGTCGCTTCCTCTCAGAGCATCTGTGCTTGATGTCTGCTCAGACACCTCCCTCAGAGCAGGGGGTTGGATGGGGCTTGGGAATTGTCTGCTTAAGAGAGCCTCAGCTCCAGTGCAATTGTTCTTGGCCTCTTTTGGCCCCTCTGCCATTGAAATGGCAGAGATGGTCTTCTCTCAACCAAGTGTAGTATCAACTCTACTTTCTTTGGATCTGTAGCCTACTCCTCTGGATCCTCTGTCCTGAGCATTCATATTCTACACCTCAGCGACAGCCAGCCCAGAAGACCTTCCAAGCAATTCCATCAAGGGAGCTCCCCATTTCTTCGGATACCTCCCTAGAACATCCCATGGAGGAGGTCCCTTGGAAGATGATGTGCAAGAGGAGGCATCTGGATTCCCCACAGGAATCCCTCATTGAAGACACTAACTTTGAGGGGGAAGAGTCCTCTAGATCCCCACTTGAAGATGTCTCATTTGGAGACATCCTAGAGATCCTTTGCTAAAAATGTGGTTGGTCTTCCCAAACTCCTTCCCAGGAGAAATTGATGTTTTTGGAAGCCTTCGTGTCTGGCCCATCTGCATCTTGGGTTACCCCCTTGCAGGCAAACAGTCCCCCACAGGGCATAGAAGGAACTGGACCCTGTGGAACCTGTTCCAAAACTCCCTGATAAAATATTAAGTGCCCTGGCTGATAGACAATGCTGGACAAAAGAGATTGCTGTAGATGTCATGGTTGTTGCAGCAGCCACCAGAAAGGAGCTTGCTGAAATTACCTCCACTGTCCATTCCCCTAAGAGAGTCTAGGGCTTTGGACAGGTTAGGGAAGTGGGTTTATGCATCAGCAGCATTTGTCCTGTGATAGCTGAACTATTTGGCACATTTTACCAGATTACAGAGGAGTTTAATAAAAACTCTAATTTTGCTCCAGGGTCCGTGTCTGCAGAGGAAGTCCTTTTCCTTGCGGGTGACCACCCTGCAGTCTATTACAAATGTGTCCATGAGGTTGATCTTGCATGCCTCAGAAGGTACCTCAGTGACGGCCAGTTCAGACATAGCCATAAGGAGACATGCCTGGATGCAGTTAAGCAATTTTGCGGAACCCTTCAAGGCATCATTCATCAGTGCTGCTTTTGATGCATCATCTTTGTGTGGGCCAGTAGTGAAAGACTCTCTCCTGTAGTGAACAGGGAGGAAAGACCTTGTTTGCCATTGAAATTTGTTTCTCTACCCTGTAGAGACCCTTTTCCAGGAAATGTGGTGGTAAGAAAATGTGGTTCAAGAAACTCAAGGTCCTTTCCAGGAATCGCATGGGGAATTTTCCCGCAGAGGGTAAATAATTGCAACGGAAGACACTCCATGCAGCAAAGGGGGTTTGCAGACCCAAGGATCTATAGATTCGTTCTCTGACAAGATCATTCCAGCATTCCTGAAAGGTTGCCTGACTGTCCATCTCTGGAGGCAGTGGGGGGGGGGGGGGGTTGCTTATCCTTGCACGCAGACATCTGGTTAGCCATCACAAATGACTGTTGGGTGCAAGTGTCATATCCACAGGATATTTCATTAACTTTTTTGTAGACTCCAGTAAAAGCAAGGGAAATTCTTCCCTATGTTCCACCAAATCAGAGGGAGCTAGCAGTTCAAGAAATTGTAAAGTTGCTAGAGAAGAATCATCCAAGATGTCCCATTAGACAAAACAGGATCCTGATTTTACTCTGTTCTTTTTGGTGCCAAAATGACAGGTGACCAGAGAAAATTTTGGATTTAAGCTATTTGAACCAGTTTGTAAAACATTCCAAATTCTGGATGGTCATGGTTCACTCCATTCTGCTCTTTCTTCAAAAGGCTAACTGGAATGTGCTTAGTCAATCTTCAGGATGCATGCTATCACATCAAAATGAGCAGACACACTCAGTTAGCCATGCTTCCAGTTGGGAGCCAGTCATTATTTCAGAGCTCTGACCTTTGGTCTCACCACAGCCTCCAGGGTGTTCACCAAATGCCTGGCAGTGGTAGCATCTCACCTGAGACTCGTTGGATGCAGTGTGTTTTCCTATTTAGACTGTCTCCTCACCGCACCAACCAGGCATCTACTAGTAAAAGCCAGAGGTTATTTGCTTCACATAGCACTGTTGCTGGGAATCACCATCAGCATGCGCAAAGCTCATCTCCAGTCAGTTCAAGTTATAGATTTTATAGGGGCTCACTTAAGACAGTTATTTGTCTAGCCTTTCTGCCTCAGAACAGCATTCTTACATTGCAAACACATGTCAAACAAATTCTTTCCATGCTAGCACTTGTAGCAAGACTGGCCCCCAATGCATTGGAGTTAATGGCTGCTACTGTAACTCTGACTCCCACTACCTGCTTACACATGAGTATTCTCCAGTGGACCCTAGCAGTGCGATGGTCCTTTCATAGTTATCCCTTGTATCAAAGTCTCAAAAGTGCAACATTTCTCAGTTCTGGGGGGGGGTCCACTCCAAGGAGGTTGACCAAGGGCGTCCATTTTTCCTTCCTCCCCCAAACGCCGTGTTGACCATGGACGCCTGCCAATTACGGTGGGGAGTCATTCCTCCTGATGGGCTGTTCAAGATGCATGGCCCCCACAAGAGACCAGTCTGCATATCAGTGTCCAGAGATGAGAGGTGTTTCTAGCGTTACAGGCCTTTCAGAGCTTTCTCCCTCTAGGGCCTATATTGCAAATCCTATCCCATGTCGAAGTAGTGATGGTGGCAGTGGGCAATCTCATCCAGCCACTTTCTAGTAGCGATGCACATACCAAGGAAATGCGACCTTCTAGCAGACAAATTCAGCAGGACCGTCCTCATGCCTCATTAGTGGTTTCTCAACCAATCTGTGAATATGATCTTCCACACATAGGGCCAGCCTTGCTGCTACCTTTTTGCATCTCTCCTGAACAACAAATACAGCAGGTTCTTTACCCTTAGCCCACATCAGGGACAGTCAGAGATGTGCTGTGGTTCGTGTTTGGCCCTCCAGTCTCCTTTGTTTATCCTCCTGTACCTCATTCCCAACTTTCTTCAGAAAGCACTGTGGTTAAAGAGCAGAGTAATCCTCATTTCCCCTTTCTTGCCTCCACAGGTGTGGTTTTCCCTTCCATTGGTCTTATTTAGTACATAGTCTTCGAACACTACATCGTCTTTGAACACTGGATTTGCAGTCCAGACATCCTATCTCACCCATCAGGACAAACTCACCAGGATATTACAAGCCTCAGGTTGACCACATGGCTTCTCCATTTCCAATGATGGCTAGACAATCCAGGCTTTCCTCCCCAGTCTGAAAAATTCTAATATTTTGTTATAAGCCTTCTACAAGAAAAGTTTACAAAAGTAAATGGAAAGTATTCTATCTGGGCTTGGAGAGCTCTAGATCCCCTTAGCTCTCTGCTTCCAGCTGTTTTAGATTTCCTTGCCTCAATTTTCCAGAGTGGATGAAGTTTTTCCACTGTTAAAGTCCAGTTAGCCATCTCGAACCATCACGTCTGTGATGATGCTTCTCCTTTATCAAAAATGTGTAAGGCCTTTCTTAAAGGTACCTTCTGGCTTAGACCTCCTATGAAGGACCCTACTCCATCTTGGGATCTCACTATGTGTTTACAAACCTTGGTACTATCCCCATTTGAACAGTCAGCTAAAGTGGATTTCAAATTTCTTTCTTTAACTGTTTCTGGTAGCTATTGGATTTCAAATTTCTTTCTTTAACTTTCTTGTAGCTATAACTTCTGCAAGACAAGTATCTGAACTACAGGCATAGTCTTCCAAACAGCCATACTTGGTATTTTACAAGGACAGGGTTACTTTACGTACAAATTCTTCTTTCCTACCAAAAGTTGCCTCTGAAATCAGTATCTACCAGGTCATCCATTTACCAGTTTTCTTCCACAGTTTTGAGAACAAAGGTGAAGACACACCCTTCAGCTTCTTGATGTACATAGTCAACTGAGTTTTTACTTTCCTGGGACCAAGGAAATTAGAAAAAAAAAGTTAGTTTCCTTCATTTCTGGAAGAGCCGTTTCAAAAACTTCACTGACTAAATGGATAACGGACTTTATTTCCTATGTTTATTCCTCGAGATGTATACCCTTAACAAAACAACCCAAAGTGCATTCAACCAGGTCAATCTCTACTGTGGCAGCTTTAGAGTTTCTATTGATGATTGTGTTGCTACCACTTGGCCTAATACTTGCACCTTTATTGAGCATTACAAATTAGACATTTACAGAAAGAGCTGCCTTTGGTTCCGCATTACTCCAAAACCTTCCATGAGGACCACCCAAGGCTACTGTAGCTGGGGACTGTGTCCAATTCTTTGAATGAATGAAAATGACAACATCAGATAAAGTTGTGTACTCACCATAACTTTGCATCTGTATTGTCCATTTTCATTCTTCCTCCACTGCCTTTCTTCCTTCCCTCTTCCTTTTCCTTGGGAAAGACCTAACTGAAGTGGTAGGAACCATAATTCCTGATATTTCAGCTATCACCATCATGTTCTAGGATTATTTTATTGTGCGAGTAAGATCTATATCACAGCAGCCAACTTGATCTGAGGTATTGTAGTAGTCAAGGGCATTATGGGTAAGGAAGGAGCTCAAGATTTGGATCCTAGCATCTTTAGAAAGTGGCAGAGTCTGATCTGAGGTGTGACGCCCCCCTCTGGGCCAGTAATAAAGAAGTCTGAATCCTCTGCCCTTGTCACTCTGTCCAAGGGAACATCAGTGCCTATCAGCAGCTGTGGCTCACCTTCAGGCTCACTGCTGCAGGATAACTCCCTGCCTGAAATTACCACCTCACCCAGCCCTAACATTAGGTGTGGGATCTGTCTGGGTCTCCCCAGGCTACCAGACCCACATACCTGTTTACAAGCCTGACTGCATGCAACTGCATGCACACCAAAGTACTGCATTTTCAGAATGATTCTCTATCAAGACATCTGCAGAGATCCTCACGCACACCTACTTGCTGGCTTCCTTTTCCTGTCTCCCAGTCAAGGTGAACCCTGGCCAAGGCATTTGGAATGGGGTCCCTCCTAAAGCTCTGACTGGAGTGGACTGCCCAGGCAAGTACTGCTCCTCTGCAGGCTTCACAGTAGTTGTCAGAGGCTGTCTCACTTAACAGTGGCCTGTTTTCCGTCCACTAAGATGGGAGATGCATTTTCTTGGTAGTTGGTACTCTTGTTGTCTCCAAAACAGCTTAACACTAGCATACTTTTATTCACACATTCTACATCCTCCACCTTTTTTTTCCACCTTGCTTCTGTGGACATCTATATGATATATGGCTCCACTGGTTATAGTTAAAACATCTAACCCTTGATCCTGGCTGTGTACCTGAAATAGTGGCTTCCTGTGTTACTGATGGACTCTGGAGTGATTTAGGGTGCCCACCATGGGTTCTCTTATATCCTTGTGTCACCTTTTGCATTGATGCCCTGTTTTCTAAGTAGAGATCCCCTTTTTTTGCCAGCTCGTCTGCAGAGTTACACTCCCAGTTTGCCAACCAGATTCTCATGTCCTTAGGCTAAGGGCTTGTTCTCTCATCAAATGGTCTGCTAGCCCTTCAGAAGTGGTGACCTGACACCCACTCACCCGCCTGTGAAAATAAGTGCTTAACTCAGCAATATAATCGCATACACTTTCATCTGCCTTGCATCTATGGTCATGAAACTTTTTCTGTAAGCTTCAGGTGTTGTTTAAAACATTCTAGTAAAAATGTTTACTTTATCATAGTTTAAGCAAGCAATATCAGATGATTTAGAAACAGCGGTTACAGCTTTACCATGGAGTAAGAGGGTTATGAACCATATACAGAGACCTTGGTCTACATTTATATACATACGGTTTCAAATATATGAATAAAACTATCAAAATTGTCACCCTTTTGTAAACTGTGGAAGAAATTTACTGACCTTTACTGCTTCTGGGGTTTGGTTATTCCCTTCCCCATTACCTCCGTGTCCCTGGCGAAGAGTCTCCATCTTCCTCTCGTGTTGGCGGTGTTTCTCATTTTCTTCAGCCTCTAAATGGCACTGATTCTAATTCCAAATGTTTTGCCTCCAGTTCAAATCTCCAACTCCAGATGGGTTTTTAAGTCTTGAGGAAAAGGTGAACTGTCCTGTGTGAGGGCTACAAATTCTCATCGCCAGACTTGTTATCCTCCTGGTTGCTGGCCTGAGCTGCAACTAAGGCTGAAATGATTTCCTCTTTAGTCAGGTTGCCATGCACTAGTCCTCTGGCTTAGCTCACCTTGGTCAACTGTTTTTGACAGCTTGCCAGAATCCTCTGCTGACATCTTTGCTTACTTTCCCCAACTGAACTAAACTAACAAAACATAAATAAAACTTTTGTGAAAATGAAACTGTGTTTACTGTGCAGCTGCTGAGAGTAAATATACCTTTAGGGACAACTGCCTAATATCCTACGACTGCCACAAATATGTGATGTCCCCCCCCCCGGGCCAGTGATCAAGGAGGCTGAATCCTCACCACTGACACCAGTGAGGGACATTCACTTAGGACAAAGATAGATGCACACAGTATTTCCAAATGCAGCTCTCTGCAGTAAGCACATTTTCTCTTAAGAGCACACAGGAAACACTCAGTCTGGGGTCTTTATCTCTCGCTCTGTCTCTGTGTCTGTCTCTGTAGGCCCACAATAAGACTCCACTGGCACAGCTGTAGAGCTGAGTCCTCAGCAGTGTGTCCAGGTTCAAGTAGTCCAACACCAGCTCTATGAAACCAGTGCTGTGTCCCTGCTGCACGTAACACACACCCACACACACACACACACACCTGTTAAAGGCTGGCACAGATGTATCAGCTGTGCCCCTTCTGCCCAGACTATAAGGTAGTTACTGCCACCAGACATGCCAAAGCCAGCTACTCTAAGGCTGTTACAAGGGTACCCAATTATACGGAGTAAAATTAATATGGGTACAAATGGTAGTTTGACCAGTGCAGTAAGGCTTTCAGGAGTGACCACACTGTCACCAAATATAAGTACTCTCAAAGTACAAAATATTCTCTAAAGGACCAGCCACAATGAGAAGTTTAAATATATTTAATAGCAAATGAAAATATTAAATATCCATGTACAGTAAACATCAGTTTCATTACATGAAATATTAAAAATAACAGATAAATAGATTCACACAGATACAGAAAAACAGTACTTAACTATCTCAATATATTTTCCTGACTGATCTTATTACTTATTCACTGGTTACTTTCTAAAGCAAAGCAAGATGAAGTGGGTGAGAGATCCTCCTTTGTCAGGTTACAAAAACAGACTGCTTTGAGACTTTAGTCTCCTCGAGTATTTAAACATAATTTTTTTGCTGGTTTACCTAATGACAACATACATCTGGTCATCTGACTTTTGGTTCCCTTACTACCCCCTTTACTACAAGCTGCCAGGGTTTAACACTGATATGTTACCTTGCACACCTAGAGCTTTAATAACCACAAAAACTCTGTCCGGCAGCAGGAAGTCAGTGAAGGCAAACATGCTTATATAAAGCAAATTAATATAAACATTTTACTCAACAACTGAGTGCTTTCATTCCCCAACCAACCGGAACTTTACCAGAATAAATTCCCCACTTTCAGTATTAACAGATTCTATTGGATAATTCACTGTATAAAATGACAAATCACTGCCCTGCTCTCATTAATGGTGAATGCAACTATTACACCATTGCTGCTGAAAGCAAGAATTTCAGCTTCTGGAAGCTATAAAACAATTTCAAGCTGCTACCCTTCCAGAACAGCAATTGGTTCACCCCGAAGGGCAGTACAGAAGGCTTCCTATTACATAGTTTTTGTCTCTGGCTGCATTAAGACGTGTGAGATACCATTTTTATGGCCTAAATTAATTTCAGGATATTTTTCTGTAAGTTAGCTGGGGCTGAGGTTAACCTCATCTCCACCACTATCCTCTGTTAAAGTATTAATTTCAACAGTTAAAATACAGTTTGACATACAAGTGTATTGTCCGACAGGACACATTGTTGGTACAATTTTTACTCTAGCAACTTTACAAATACATTTTTCAACACCAGCATTTGTACAAATCTGATTGATATACAAATGACATACAATTCTTTACAACAGCTCCAAATAGCTATGATGACATGTTACACATCCACTGCCCTACTTCTAGCATAGCTGACAATACCTCACATCATCACATGAGGATTGGATCTGAACCCATTTGTTGAACAGTGAAAATGGATAACGCAGATGGAACGTTATGGTGCCTGCATAATTTTTTTTATTAGGTCAAATTTTATAATTATTTAAACTGCAGATGTTTTTGTTTTATTTTCGAAGGTTGTAAAATTATCAGTATTAAAATGTTTTGTAATAATTTGGAGCTTTTCTCTTTGGGCCTCCTCTGAAAAATTGGATTCTGTCCAGTCAGACTTTCCCTTGTAATCAAATGTCAATAAACCAATAAATATTTGATCTGATGTCAGTCTTCATTTATCCTTGACATTTGCGACTCTGTTCTGACTCTCAGAACAGTCTCTGCCACTATAACCGCTCACAAGAACCAAAAACTGTCAAGCTAAGTCTCTAACCAGAATACCCCTTTCCAGATTACCTCATATCCTGTTTGGTGCTCTTCTACGAAGATGCATCAGCCAGATTCTCTCGTCAGCTAGGTGTATTTTCATTGTTTTTTTGTTCTCTAACTTTAAAAACTGGTGTGTGTTGTGTGTATAGATGAATCTAGGACGTTTGTTCAAGTGAGCAAACGCCTGTTGCCGAGGCTGTACTACGGTGCGGGTAAGGGAAATTTCCCTTTACCCCACTGTAGTGCGTTCTCTGAGGGAGAATACTAAAGTATGGGGGATGCAGGGAGGTGATGCCCCCCCTGCTAAAATGTAAATGTAATGGTTTATTTATTTTTTTGTAACACGCTGTAACAAAAGTACTTTTTCGATAAAAGTGCTTTCATTAGCGTGTTTGGTTATTATGGATTCGGACGTTTGCTCACTTGAGCAAACGTCCTAGATTCCATATAAATATATAGATATATATGTGTATGTATGTCACAAGATGGGTTGCTAACTGGCTCACTGACTGAACCCACACTGTGAAAGTAGCAGACTCCAAATCAGACTTCAGACCAGTGAGAAGTGGAGTACCACAGGGTTCAGTCCTGTGTCCTCTCCTGCTTGGTATCTACTTTTCTGAAGTACAGGCTAACAGAAGGTCTTGGGCTAATGAAGTACATGGATGACTGCAAACTAGGAGCTGTAATCGAAACTCGTAATCATGTGGACATCTACAAAAGAGCCTCACTGAGACAGATGCCTGGTATCAAAGGGATGGCCTCAAGCTCAATGCCAAGAAGTGCATTGATATCCCCTTGGGTAAAAACTCTGTACCCATGAGATACCACATAGGTGGTAGTCTACTTAACACCAAAAGTGTGATGAGACCTTGGAACACAGGTGGACAGTAATCTCTCCTTTGATCACATCGCCACAGTAGTCAGGAAATCCTATGTTGCACACCTCATCACACAATGTCTCTCATCCAGGAAAAAAGAGGTAATTGTTCCCCTGTACTCACCACTCATTACACCCATTATAGAGTGCAATACCCCTTTTGGTATGTACCTCACAAGACATCTACAACAACTGAAAAGGCTGCAGAAATACCTCACAAAGAGGAATACCGGCCTCAAACATAAGCCCTATGCAGACGGTCCCAAAACACCACCTTTACACCGACGCATACTGCCTACTCAGAGGCAATCTCTGCCTAGCATACAAAGCTATGTTAAACCCTGAGCTGTTGGACATGCTCCACTTAAAGAAATCCCAATCTCTCCGAACTACACGCTCTAGGGGCCTAAACCTTGTCACCACAATAAACAATACATGCTGGAGGGGATAGATACCTGTCCCAGAGACTTCCCATACTCTAACAAACTACCAATCTATATCAAACAAAGCTCCTCCTTAGCATTCTTCAAGAAAAATTTTGATTGGATGGGTAATAGGAAATTCACCCCGGGGATCACCTTTGGTCCTT
>NC_056743.1:265981792-266006792 GCF_019279795.1 Protopterus annectens
GGTAGGAAAATGCCCAACTCTGGATATTTCTCTTTTGTTTACTGCTTGGGCTGGTGCATTTACAGGAGGATTGCTTTATCTGTCAAGCCTTCAGTCACCAGGCCCTTGTAGAAAAAAATAAACTGATTTTAAAAGGTCTGAGTATTTGTTTCCAGTTTGATTACCGGGGAAGTCCACTGGGTCAGCGTGACCCGTTTTCAGTGGAGGCCCGGGGAGAAAAGCTCCAAGATACATAATACAGATAAGGTACAGAATTATACGGATGTCAGTCTTACAAAATATGGTAAAGGGTACAAGTAAGTACCTTGAACATATGCATAATGAGCAGAAAAGCATTGAGTGTGGACTTGTTTATACATTTTCTTTAGTGTGCACACTCTATTAGGTGAGATGTTTTATATACATTTAAGTAAAATGAGGATACACTATACATGCACAATTTCAGAAAAGAAATTAGTAATGGAAAGCTGTATACAATATTTACAGTGTTGAACCATAAGAAATAAGCAGCTAACAGAGAAAGGAGAGCAAAGAAAATGCTCATGGGAGCATAGCACAAGGAGAGTAATTGAGGTCTTAGGAACCTGAGGAGGAAAACCCCAAGGAGCATTAGCTGAAGGAGTTGTTGAGGACTTGGGAACCAGAGTGGAAAACCCCCCAGGGGGGTGGACTAAGGAAGATTAGGTTGGATGGTGGCAATTACATTTCTATTTTGTGGCCAGGTGTTTGGTAAGTTGAGTTTTGAAGTTTTCTAAGTTTGGGATGGTTCTTGGAGATAGAGGAAGGGAATTCCATTTTTTGCCTAGAGAGATGGCGAGAAGTTGGCCTGCTGTACTTTTGGGTTTGGGGATAGCAGTTAGGTTTTGATGCTCTGATCTGAGAGTTCTATTGGGGGTGTAATGGGGGAGGATATTAGTTTGCGCTGGACACTTAGTTGGGTGATATACAAGTCTGTGTGCAGTGGTGAGTTGGAGGAAGTCTAAGTAGTTTGGGAGTTCAAGCCACTTTAGGGATCTTAGGGTAAGGCAGTGATAGGTAGAAGGTTTAGATTTGGTAGCAAAGTTTGAGATTTTATTATAGCAGTTTTCTAGTTTGGAGGAAATAGACTAGTTTAGGTTAGTTAGCAGGGGGGCTCCATATAATAAGGAAGGCTGTGTAGATAAGTGGTGGCTTGAGTATTCTTAGTAGTATGAGAGGAAGCGATTGTTCCTATACAGCATACCTAGCTTTTGGTGGGTTTTCTTAATATTTTAATGAATATGGATATCTAACTTGAGATGTTCGTCAGTAGTAATACCAAGTAGTCTAGCGCAAGGAACCATGTCTATAGCTGAATTAGTTTGACTTAGCACTTTTGAAGGCATTTTTGTTGGAGGATGACTATGTGGGAGGGAAAAGTTGAATTTTTGATTGCTTGCATTGAGAGAGGTGGTTCTGGCCTATCAAATTTTCAATGGTTGAGAAGGCAGTTTGTTTTAGACAGCAATTCTGAGAGTTTAGAGACAGAGCAGAGTAAGGTAGAATCATCTGCATAATGAATAGTTTTGGAATTGGGAATGGCAGCATGAAAGTTGTTTATGAAGATGTTGAAAAGCATGGGCCCTAGGATAAATCCTTGTGGTACACCAGTTGGGGTAGGTAAGAAGGAAGAGGTAGAGTACTTCCATTCGACTGCCTGAGTTCCAGTTTGATAGGTAACTGGAGAACCAGGATGTAGTGTTTGAGGAGAGATGGAGCTTTGAGAAGTGATAAAGGGAGGTGTTTGTGTGAAACATTGTTGAATGCTTTGGACAGATGGAGCAGAACAGTAGAGACTAGATGTCCAGAGTCTCTGACTAGATTGACTGTTTCTAAGAGAGTAGAGCAGTTATAGTACTATGACTTGGGCAGAAACCATATTGTATAGGTGCGAGAAGATTGTTTTGGGCCAGGTAAGGCATAAGTTGAAGGTGAATGCACTTTTCAAGGATTTTAGAAATTGGAGAGAGCAGAGCGATAGGGCGAAAGTTAGAGATGCTGGTGTTTTTGCCCCCTTTATGAAGGGGGAAGAATATAGGCTGAGAGCCAGAGTTTGGGGACGTAAGATTTCTTAATAGATCTGTTGATTATAATACTGATTGGGAGAGCTAATGCATCAGCAGCACATTTTAGGAAGGCAGAGAGGGAATGTTGTCAGGAGCATTAGAGCATGGTTCAAGTTTGGATAGAAGTCTTTTTATAGAGTTAGTAGAGGCAGGTTTGAAGTCTAACAAGGGGGGGGAAGAGTTATTAGTGGGGTTGGATGAGGAAGAGAGTGGGACTGGAGGGTTAATGTTTGGGAAGGTCCTGGTAAGGTCAGAAATAGTTTCTAAGGAGAAGTTAAAGTCTGAGGCTAGATCAAGATCCGATTTGCATGGGTCAGGACAAGGATTATTTTTGGATCCTGAATTAAGCAGTGAGTTTGATTTCCAGATTTGCTTGGGGTTTTTGTTGGCTTTGGACTTGAGTTTGATGTAGTAGTACTTTTTGTTCTTGGTTGACTGTTTTTCTAGGTTAAGTTGCTGTTTGTATTGGAGCAGGTTATTGTGGAATTTTTTTGGTAGAGCTTCCAAAGTTAGTCCCTTTGGTTCATAATTTTCTTAGTATCTTTGAATAGGCAAGGAGCTGCATTAGTTTTTACCCTCTTGTGTCTGAGGGGCAAGGGAGTTTGTGTCTTGGAAGACAAAGTTGAAGTGTTCTATAGCAAAGTCAAGAGGAAGGGAGTTTAGTATTTGCCAGTTCATTTGTTTGAGAATGATGTGGGGTTGAAATTACTGAGGTTATGGATATAAATGTTTGTGCTGGTGAGGTGAAGATGTCGTTGAGCAATGAATTTAAGCTGGGAAATGGTCGCTGATGGAATCAGGAGTTGTGCCACAGTTGGTTATTTTATTAGAATCAGATACTAAGATCCAGTCTAAAGTGGAACCAGGGAAATTTACTTTGTTAGGTCGGGTGACTGAATTATCTGAGAGAAGTTATAGAGGTTGATGGATAGGGAGGGAGAGGTGCTATTAATTTTGTTCTAGTCTATATTTACGTCTCCTAAAATATAAGTTTCATACTTAATTTCAGTAAAGGCCAATAGGAGAATATCAAGGGTAGAGATATTGTTAGCAGGAGAGATATAAAGGGCTATTATGCAGATATTCTTGTGTTTATTCATTTTTAGTAGTCCAGCAGTCAATTCTGTGTTCTGGAAATGTGGAATTGGAGTTTGGAGGGGTATTAAGGTGAGGCGGTTGGAGTATACTAAGGCAGAGCCACCCCCTTTCTTATTTGGTCTGTCATTTCTAAGAACATTGAATCCTGGGGTTAGGATCTCAGCATCTGAGATGGGGTTGTTCGAGCCAAGTTTCAGATTGCCAAGATGTCTGGTTGGTTGTGGCATAGCCAAGCTTGAAAGTGATGAGCTTTAAGACTCTGGGTGTTCATGGTAAAGATTTTTAGGGTGTTGTGGGAGGAGGAAGGAGGTAGGGGTTGCAAGTAGGGGTCTAGGACCAGGGGTTGGGGTGGATATCTCCAGCAAGGGCTAGATTGTTGAAGGAGGTATCCTTTAGCCATTTGAGTATAAATGTGAGTTTTGGAAAATCCAGGAGTAGTTTAGGAGACAGTATCTTAATTGTAGAGGAAAATATTTTATTGTGGAATAGGTGAAGTGAGTTGGGCTGTTAAGTGAAGAGATGGGAGTAGAAATGAGGATTGTAGGTGAAGGTGGGGTCGTGAGGTTATGTTTGTAGGTAATATTACATAAGCAGTGAAGGAGAATGAGCTGGTGTAGTAGAGCGGAATCAGGAAGACAAAGAAAGCAAGGGGTGTAAAGAGAGTGGTGACTTAAGAAATTCATATTGAAAAAAAGGAGAATGGTATAAGAGAATAAGGAGAAAGGATGATGTCTGTGAAGCAGTGAAGGTATAGGAGAGAGGAGGGCTTTAGTTGTTTATGGAGGGAGGAAAAAGGGAGGAAAAAGTGAAGAATTTAAGCAAGAAGGTAGTGATTGGGAGGAAAGGGGAGGGAAAATTCCTGTGTTTGGTGGAGAGGAAGGGGGAAGAGGAAGGAGTGGTCATTGGGCAATTAGAAGGGAGGGGTATGTGAAGAATAAAGGTAGGAACTCTAGGGGTGGGTGGGATATGGGGGTAGGGAAGCGGAATGAGCCTGCAGGGTGAATGGAGTGGGTAGACACAAAAGAAGGAAGGAGCTCGAGAGGAACATCAGTGGAAGAGGTTTATTAAGGTAAGTTTAGTTATGTATAGATAAGTGGGAATACAGTAGTAGAGCAGGTTAGAGAATAGCTAGATAATTGTAAAAGTAGGATTTAAAGCTGAGAGTATGTTAAGAGCAGGGCTTAAAATAACCAAGTTGAGATGTATTAATATTACAAGCCAGAGGGCTAAATAAATTAAGGTGTGGGTCTGACTGGAATAAGGGTGCCACCTAGTGGACAGGTTATGTATTACAATGGAAGTTCTATCTGGGAGGCTGATCAAGGAATTGGGAAGGGAGAAAATAGTCAGGAAAAAGGGCTTGTGCTAGTAAGAATAGAAATATGCTAGCTACAGGGTTGAGAAGGGCTATGGCTGCTGGCTGTCCTGGCTGTGAAGCGAGCTTGTAATCACCAAAAGTAAAAAAAAAAAAAAAAAAAATTCAAGCATATGCTTTACTGCCAGTTTAGGGGAGTACACATACATGTTTACTTTACTGAAAGGGTGCTAGGATAGCAGTCCAGTGGGAGTTCACGTTGTTTTGAAAGGCGTCCATGGCCAGCAGGTAGACTCTAGGTTTTAGATTTGAAATAGGCAGGATGCAGAGCTGGGAACTTTTGAAAGAGGGAGAAAAAAAGAAATAAACTTAGTACAGGAAGTAATATTATGCAGGTATGGCAATAATTTACATCCATTCAGTACTGCTAAAAGCTATAGATGTGTGTTAAAACAAACACTCAATACACACTGCAAGTGAGCCCTTGATAAGTCTTTTAAACATAAGGCTACTAGGAGAATCTTAGTGATATTGTAGTGCCATTGTTCAGATAGGGGTATTAATTTAGGCAAATTCTACAAACTATATTGGCTTTTTATATGCAGGCTTACTAGTAGGTACCTGGGGTACAGTATTTACGGGAGTAATATGCACATCCAGCTTTACTAGTGCTGAAGCAAAAATCTAGCTTTGACCATGTGTACTATTTCAATACTAATAGGCACATATACCTTAAGCAGTACACCAAACAAGAACTTCAGGCAGAGTTACTTTCCACATAGAGCTTCTTTCATAACTAATGAGGCGGCTGCTGTCTTGTGTTGCCCACGTGCAAAACGCTAAATGGAAGCTATGCACTTACTCTATTCAAAGCTTAGCCGTATTAAATAAGTTAGCATTTAGTTCCCCTATAGAATCCTTACAAGCATTCTTTCACAGAGGTAGATTGGCATAAGTGGGATCGGGAATATTGAAAACTGAACTAGTTCCTATGGGTTATTCTTTTGATTTAAAGTTAAAATTAAAGTATGGTTAAATGAAGAGGCAGACATAACAGCTCAGCGTTTCCCGTTGTTGAGCTGGAAGCATTCATAAAGCATGGTGCTGTAATGAATGAAGGAAAAGATGTGGTACACCTGGCAGCACAGCGTTCCTCAATGGGGTTAATGATAGGAAAGTGCGATGCTTTAGATAGCTCCACAACCTACTAATAAGAGGAGTAGTACTTGTAGCTGTACATGATTAAAATGAGGAGGCTTTCTCCAGTCACTTCAAATCTGATGTATCTTTGCATTCCTCCCCCTCTTCTAAATCTGCACATGGACAGAAGAGGAGTCACTTGGTGCAGATGTCCCCTTTGGCTCCAGCAGTCATTAAACATAAATCAGCTGTTCCCACACCTTCTGTGGAACTGAAGTTGATGGCCAAAAAATCCTTGGAAACTACCTCTTCGGCAGCATATGTGGTAACAGCCTCCACTGCAGATCTCTGTGCTGGCCACCATGATATCGATGGTCCGAACTACTCCACCAGTACCAGTCTCCATCTACAGCACAGTCCAAAATATTGGAACTGATACCTCCCCTGATGCCACCAGTAATTTCACAACCTAGTTTTATTTGTTTCCAGGACAAGATATCTCCCCTTAAGTGATCCTTTTGTGGGCCAACTTTTGAGCCCCTTTGTAGAGATATTGTAATCCCCATCTGCTTTTTCTGTCCATTCTTCCAGGAGTCGGACAGAAGTTGACATTGAGATTGGTGGATCAGCTCTTTGTGGCCCAAGGTCTAAGTCTTTCCCATGCCCCACTCCCTTTTGGAGATGGGGCTCTTTCTCCTAGGACTCCACCAAATATTCCTCCTCTGATTTTCTCTGAGGATTTAGAGATTATTACTCCAGTTCCTCTGGTTCCAGCTGCTCCGATACCAAAAGCCTTCCCTTCAGTTCCAGAGTCTGCCTTGAGTTCCTCAGCGCAATCAGAGCTGACTTACTCCTGGGATTGCACAGGCTCTTTCACAGCTCTGACTTTGGGGGTGGTTTCATCCGAGTGGGATCGGACCACGGTTCTGAGGTTGTCTTTCTCTATTCCAGACTCCCATCCCTTTTCAGGGGGACCTGCCTTCCAGTTGATGGTGAGGGCATTTATTTCTGCAGGTTATCAGCTGGTCCCTTCTCTATTGGAGTATTATTTCGGGATCCCTTCTCGTCCAGAGCTCCCACCAACCTCCATGCCTGGGCAATGAGCACCAAAGCTGCGGGATTACCCCTGAGCAGTGCCCTTTTACTACCAAGTCCTCCACAGAGCTTCCCATTGAGGATGTGCCCTGGAAGAAGATGTAAGAGGAAACACCTAGATTCCACAGAAGACGGTCAGAGGACACTGACTTTGATGGGGAGGGTTCCCTTCAGTAACCCCCAGAAATCTTCTCCTTTGGAAACATTCTAGGGATGTTGAAGCAGAAGGGTGACTGGAAGCCCACAGAGCCTACCTTGGAGGAATTGGTGTATGCAAGTATTTGGTGCTCACCAATCTACCCCCTTGGGTGACCCCACCTGATGATCTCATTAAATTGATCGCAAAGCAGGTTTGAAAGGCCCCTGACTCCATACAGCCAATCCCTGGGAGACCTGACAAAATTCTCAGTGCCAGGAGGACTAACGGTTTTTGGGCTAAGGGACTAGCAGTAGATGCTATGGTGGTTGCGGCAGCCACTAAGAAGGAACTTGCAGAAGAATTCCATTGTTCATCCCCCTACCCTAGAGTCCAGAGCAATGGACAGATTCAGAAAGCAGGTGTGTATTATCAACCTTCACTTTAAGGTCCTTGAATTTTATGGCACACTTTACTAGACTGCAAAGGGATCTGATCAAGGAGCTGTCTGATACCCTTGCAGGATCTGTCTGAGGATTTAAGATAACGTGGCCTGCCAGCTGGCCACCCTGGAGTCTGTTTCCAACTCGTTTGAGGCTCATTGTGTATGCAGCCGAAGGGATGACTATGGCAGCATGTTCTGGCATTGCCATAAGGAGACAAGCCTGGATGCACTTGTGTGAATTTGCAGAGCCAATTAAGTCTTTGTTCATCAATACTCCTTTTGACAGATCATTGTTTAGTCTTAGTGTCAGAGAAACCTGGAAAGATGGAAAGACCCTATCTGCAATGGGCATATGTTTTTCGGCTCCCCAGCAGTCCTATTCCAGGAACCAGAGGAGCGGGAAGATGTGGTTAAAAAATCCCAGGGGCCCTTTCAAGCCACACTTAGCAGTAGCTCCCTGTGGGGTAGAGGGAGCAGCTCCAGTGGAAGACACCAACCGTGTAGCAAAGGTGGCCTGCAAAATCAGGGTTCCAGGGATTCTTAAGGAAGCCCTACCAACTGTCCTGAAAGAGGGTCCAATTGCTTGCTTCAGGAGGCAGTCTGAGGAAGGTTGTCCTTGCACTCAACAGCCTGGCAGCAAATAATCACAGATACTTTGTAAAGGATCGCTGCCAAGAGGATACTGTATACCCTTCACTCTCATTCCAAGGTCAGGAAGAAGAATCCCCGATGTTCCACCCAGTCAGAGGGATCAAACCGTTCTGGAAATTCAAAAGCTGCTAGAAAGTCACCCAGGAAGTCCCACCAGACCTGATAGGATCTGGATTTTTAATCAAGGTTCTTTTTTTATGGATTTTACTCACGGTTCTTTTTCGTGCTAAAAAAGACAAGGGGCATGAGACTAATTTTAGATCTCAGCCTTTTGAACAAGTTTGTTCAGCAAGCAAAATTCCGGATAGTCGCAGTTCATTCTATCCTACCTTTCCTAGAGGAATATGACTGGATGTGCTCCATAGACCTTCAGGATGCGTATTACCACATAAAGATAGGCAAGCACTACAGAAGGTTCCTCTACTTTTGGCTAGGAGCCAGTCACATTAAGTTAAGAGTGCTGCCCTTTGGCCTCACCACAGCTCCCAGAATGTTCACCAAGTGTATTGCAGTATTAACAGCTCACTTGAGACTGCGCAGTTTCCAGGTATTCCCATAGTTAAACTGGCTCTTCTCCACTCCCACCAGGCATCTACTACATCAAGAAACAGACTCTACTGTACATTGTTTTGCTCTTCTAGGCATTACAGTGAATAAAAAAAAATCCCAACTAAGCCCGACTCAAGGTTTGGAGTTTATAGGAGCCTGCCTGAATACTACCATTTGTATAGCTTCCTTTCCTCTGCACAGGCTGCAGAAAATAAGATCCCAAGTGCAAGCTATTTTCTCCAATGACAAGGTACCTGTGCTATTAATTCTACAAGCTCTAGGGTCCCTGGCAGCAGCTATCACCGTAATTCCACTAGCAAGATTCTACATGAGACTTCTGCAGTGGCTTTTGGCTTCCCCACTGGTCTATCCTGACTCATCCTTTGACCCATCCCATTTTATTCACCAGTCATTGCAAGAAAGACTTGTCCTGGTGGATGGAATCTGAGGAAATTCTCTTGGGCTGACCCTTTGTTTCACCCTAGCCCAAGGCCTTAGTGACCACAGACACCTTCGAGATCGGGTGGGAGGGGACATTATCTTGGCAGAACACTTGGTCTCCAATAGAGGCCAATTTGCATATCAGTGTTCTGGAATTGAGGGCAGTCTGTTTAGCATTGCAGGCCTTCTAAGATGCCCTCCCTCTAGGAACAGTTGTGATTTAATCCGACAGTGTCAGTAGTTTGGTACATCAGCAAATAGGGCAGAACCAAGTCTTATCCCCTGGCAGTGTGTCAGTGGGAGATTTCTTCGAACAGTTTTCTAATGGCAGTGCAAATCCCAGGGAGTTAAATGTGATAGCAGACAAGTTGAGCAGATGCATTATCTTGCCTCATGATTGGTGTTTCAATCCCAGTGTGACGGATGAGATTTTCCATCTCTGGGGCCAACCTTGCTGCGATCTGTTTGCATCTCCCCTGAACAGGTGCAACAGGTACTTTGCCCTAATTTTCCCTCAAGGGGAGTCCCTGAGAGATACTGTCCTTCACAATTGGCCCTCGGGACTTCTCCGTGCCTTTCCCCACATTCCATTGATTCCTACTGTCCTTCACAATTGGCCCTCGGGGCTCCTCTGTGCCTTTCCCCACATTCCATTGATTCCTGTCTTCTTAAAGCCACCAGGATGAAGAACAAGGTAATTATCATTGCCCCCTTCTGACTTCGACAAGTCTGGTTCCCCTTTCTGTGGCCTCACCTAATCTGCCATCCATGGACTCTAGACCAAGGTCCAGATCTCTTGTCCCATTCTCAGGGACTGGTGCACCCCAGTGTACAGAACCTCAAGCTTGCAGCTTGGTTCCTCCAATTCCATTAATTGTCGGGCAGAATAACCTATCATCTCCAATCTATAAATAATTTTATTAGCTTCCCATAAACCTTTCACCAGGAACTTTAACCACAGCACGTGGTGAAGAGTTTCTGTTTGGGCACACAGTAATGCTATTAATCCCTTCTCCACACCGGTTGAGAAGGTATTGGAATTTTTAGCTACACATTTTGAACAAGGAGCTTCTGCTTCTACTGCTAAGGGCCAACAAGCTATTTCCAATTTCCCCAGTGGCTTCAAAGACCACTCGTTAATCTTGTATAGATTTAAGTGTTTAGGAAGGAACCCTGCGGTTAAACCACCTTATAAAGATCCTCTGGCTCCTTGGAATCTTACTTTGGTTCTGCAGTCTTTGCCCCCCCCCCCTTTGAGCTGGCATCTACCTGTGATTTGAAGTTCCTTTTATGGACGACCATTTTTCTGATAGCCATTACCTCTGCCAGAAAAATTTCAGAAATTCAAGGGTCATCTTCAAAACCTCCAAATTAATTTTTCACAAGGATAGGGTTTCACTGTGAACCAACCCATCTTTTCTTCCTACGTTAGTCTCCGAAACTAACATTAATCTATTGATTTACCTGTCTTTCCAAATTTTTCTAACAAAGGTGATTATTGCTTACATTCGCTAGTTCAGACAACTGCATTTCTTTCTCAGCAGAACTAAGGAATTTAGAAAGCTGGACCAGTTATTTAATCTTTCTCAGGCCCATCCCTGGGTAAACCTGTTTCAAAAGTCACTTTATCAAGGTGGTTAAGAGATTGTATTACCTTTATTTGTAGTAAGAAGACTCTCCAACTGCCAGTACCAGTGAGGGCACATTCTACTAGTGCGATAATGGCTGTTTGCTGTTTTTCAATCAAAGGCTTCCATGGATGAAGTATGCACAGCAGCAACCTGAACTAGTCCACTTTTATCACTCATTACATATTGGATATAGACTCCATGGGAAGAGCGTCCTTTGGCTCTATGGTACTGAGGAATATCCTTCCATAAGGCTTCCTGAGAGCTGAGATAGCTGGGGACTCTGTCCCAAACGTCAAGGATAAATGAAGATTGACAACATCAGATAAAAGTTGTTAACATGACATTCCATCTGTTGTCAATCTTCATTTATCTTTGGCACCCCACCCTTCTTCCCCCTACTCCTTCATCCTCCTTTGAGGATTGGACGCTTGTATGAACTTAGACATAGCCTCTTCAGTTTTTTTTCATCTTTCTTTGTAGCTGCAAACTCTATCTGAGGCAATCTGGAGAGGGGGATTTTGGGTAGAGACTTGGCTTGAGAGTTTTTGGTTCTTATGAGCTGTTATAGCGACCGAGCTGGTTCAGAGAGTCGTAACAGAGTCCCAAACATCAAGGATAAATGAAGATGGGCAACATAGATGTAGGTTATGGTAAGAACGTAACTTCTTTTTTTAGCTGATTGTTAGGTTAGTTATGGGTTAGAGCTTCGTAAAACATCTAGTTTGTAGGCACAAGCTCTGCCCTCCAAACACATTGGTGTGTATTGTTGAGGGGCTATCCATTTGGATACCCCTCGCTTCATCTGTGGGGGTTTCAGCACCCATGCCATTAATGAAAGGAGTGCCAAGCTGTTCCTGAAGAGACTTCTTCCTGTGGGCGATTCCTCTTCAACACCGCCCAGCAAGGGGTCTGATCGGGGTTGCAAGAGCTCTAAAGACCCCAGAGCAGCTAATGGAGACTGAAAGTGTTCAGCTTCCTCTTCATCTGGCCCACTGGAAACAAAGGTCCCAAGACCTTTGTATCCCCCGACACCTTCGGCCACATCTGCTCAGACTGCTTTGAGCTGATCAACTTCACCGTTTGGGGGGAGGGGCTCTGGCTCCAGCTATCACTGTTCCTAGAACTTCCTTGTTCAAGGGTGCTTCTTCACGCTAGGACTTCGCCCTTCTACCCTGCGTGGGAGTCCTCACTGGAGTCATCCCCATCTCCACCCCGAATCAGTTTTCCGGTTTTAATCTAGTCCTAGCCCCCATCCAGCCAATGAGCTAGCAAGCCTGTTTTGTATTTGTCATCTTAGTTGTCCCTGTTGGCTGGGAGTTTAGGACCCACTGAGTTGTAACAGTTGATATGGTCCTTTTTTTTTATATATACAGGTATAGATGCAATTGGGACTCGTCCCTTTGGCTTTGGGTCCTCAGCCTGAAGCTTTGGCTGTTAAACTGGTTTCCTCCCTTGGACCTGACTGTTCTGAGGTCATCTGAAGATGGTTGCCTTTCCTCCCTTAAAGTCTGATCTGATGGTTTTGTTGATTTGGCCCTTACAGGGTTGAGTTAGATCAGATATATCAAAGCAGGGGTGTTAGGGTCGTGTTTGATCATCCTTTCAAGGTCGAACCTTCTTTTCAGCACCTCTGTTCTGGATATCTGCACTCTGGTCTCTGTCTGAGCAGGCTGGACTAGCTGCTGAGTCCATTGTGTCCTTGGAGTCTTAGGATCCTAGGCCTGTTGTTTGCAGGCAGCCTGTTGCAGTTTCTGCCTTGATGTGGAGAGGATTTTCTACCACCAGGAGAAGTAGTGGTCAGTTAATTTGTGTCCCCTTTCTTCTGTGCCTGTGGGCATGCTTCATCCTGTTTTGAGACCGTTCCAGTCTGCACTTCCTGTATGTATGGCCTTGTCTTCTGCTGCCTCCCCCCCCCCCGGACTATCCAGAGTGGGTCCCTCATCGAAGATACTGACCTTAAGAAAGAGATCCCAAAATCGGCCCCCCCAAGGATGCCTCCTTTAGCAACCTTTTGGAGCTGCTTTTGCCAGTACAGGTAATGGACTTGGGAAGAGTTGTAATTTATGGAAGCTTTCAGGCTAGGCCCCATCGCATCCTGGGCGGTTCACCCTCTGGATGGCCTGTTTGACCTGCTATCCTAGAGGGTGTGTAAAGAACCTGATGTTGAACCAATCCCTAAGTAGCCAGACAAAATTCTCGCCCCTTCTAAGGACTGGCAACACTGGAGTAAGTGTCCGGCTGTGAATGCAGTTGTAGTGGTAGCAGCCACTAAAGGATATCTCTGAAGAGAGTTCCTCAGTTCATCCCCCTTGCAGGGAATTACAGGCATTGAACTGATTGTGGAAGCGATCTTGTGTCTCAGCCATATTTGGATCGAGGGTGTTTAGTTATCTCTCACTTGACCACACTTCACCTACATTGTGCCAGAAGTGTCAATGGTAATTAAGGATCAGAAGACTTTGGAGAGAGAGAGAGATGTTCACTTTGCAGTCTTTTGCTAATTGGTGCATGCATCTTCTGTCTACTGTGGCTGATGGCATGTTCCAGGCTGCTGGCTGTGATATTGTCATGCATCCCAATGCTTGGATGAGGCTGTGTAATTTTACAGACTGCATCGAGATCCTTTATTAATGCCCCCTTCAACTCTTCTTTTTGTGCCCAAGCTTAAGGTCACTTTGACTAGAAGTGAGTGGAATAGGAAGTAGAGTACATATTGCCAACCCTCAGAACCTGAATGGAGGAAAATGTCAAAGTGCAGCAGTCTTTCCAGGAAGGGTATGATATCTGAACAAATGGGGGTTGGAGGGATCCATTCTTATCTCTTTTATCGAGAGACCATGAGAGTTTGGTAATGGGCGATTTCATCACAATGGTTTCTGGTACTAACGCACATCCCAGAGAGATGAAATATATTAGCAAACAGTTTGAGCAGGAACTTTCTCTTTGCATATGAATGGTTCATGAATCCAAGAGTGACTGCTAGGATTTTTTCCTCTCATCTGCTGAAGATTCTTTCAGATTGAATCTCTCGCCTGGCAAGTCTGGACCTTCTCCAACTGTCAGGCTATCGAGTTGACCACATGATTTGAGTGTTACAATCTGGATTAGATGAATGATATATATGAGGTGATGCAGAGTACTGTGTTGGTGTTGAAGTCTGATGAAACGTTTTTTTGAACGTGAAAGCGCTCACTTGGATCCTGTACTCGTTTTTCTTTTTATTAAAACTCTTGAAGTGAAAACTGGAGTTTTTATGTTATCTTCAGCTGTGGAGAGCCTCTTGTGTGTTTTTTCTCACTTGGACTTGATTTTTTCTTGAGGGGCACTTTACTCGGCACGTTTTGGTTTTTGCTGATTTTGACCACATGATTTCTCCAATTCCCTTGATGGCCTAAAATCCCAAGCTTTTGGACAGAGTAGCATGTATTTTGTCTTCTCAGAAACATCTGCGTGTAAGGTGTATGCCAATAAGGGGAAACGTTTTGCTTGTTGGGCTTCCTTGAAGGGTTTGGTTCCTTTTTCAACCCCTTTAGAGGTAATTTTTGACTTCCTAGCAGGTTTGTTTCACCCAGGCTGTAGTTTTTCTACTAAAGTGCAGTTAGCAGCCATTTACAATGTTTACATGGGTAACAATAATATGCTTTTAACGGCCCTCAAGGTATTGAAAGCTTTACTTAACTGTATTTTCATATTATACCCTCTGGTCCGGTAGACTTTGTTTTTACCTTGGAAGACCTTATTCTTTGTGGTGGTTAATCCTGCCAAGCAGGCATTAAAGCTACAAGCCATCTTGTCAGTACCTCTGCACTTTGTCTTTCGTAAAGACAGGGTTTTCCTCTGCACAAATCCTTTTCTCCCTAAGGTGGATACTGAGACACATTTGATCAGTCCATTCCAATATTTTTGTTGAATTTTCCAACAAGGAGTAATTCTTGCTGCATTGTCTTGATGTACAAAGACAACTGAGGCTTTACTTTAGACTTTCTGAAAGATAAGGTTCTGTCGGACAGTTTCCTTTTCCAAGGCCCACTTGGACATGCCTTTGTCTAAGGTTGCACACACAAAATGGCACTGATTGTATTTCTTTTGAGTATAGTTTGAAAGGAAAGCCCTTGTGAGGTAAGCCAAAAGGTCATTCTACCCGAGCTATGGCTACTTCTATAGCTTTTTTTTCTCCATAGACGTGTTGCATGAGGTTTGTGCAGCTGCTGTTGACCCTCATACTTTTTTGTCCAGCTATAAATTGGACGTCCAGTCGAGATCCAGTGCTTCCTTTGGTTCCACTGTATTTTCCAGTATCCTTCTGTTACACTGCCCTAGGTATTTTGTGTCTGGGGACTCTTGATGCACAGGTTGAATCCAGACAGAAGAGACTGGATCAGATATAAAGTTACGTACGTAACATCTGTATTGCCTTTTTTCTGGTTCTAATTTCCCTTCTCCAGCCCCCACTTTTTTATAGTGAGCCTCTTGACCATGGGATGACTGAGTTGGAGAGCTTCTTCCCTCTTGTGTTAGGTTCCTTTATGTTTTTCCCATGGATATCTAGCATTGGCAGTTTAGGCACATGGAATAAACTCAATCTGAGGTAGTTTTGAGGAGTGAGGAATTATGAGTAGAGAATGCGGAGCTCTAAGCTCTGAAGTCTATGGTATGTGTCAAGTATTGGATCCAATAACCCACAGATTGAACCAAATGGAAAGACAGCATGGATCTATCAATGTAAAGTTGTTCTGTGTCGCCATCCATTCTTTACTGATGGGTTCGGAGCCGATCCCTCTGCTCCGAGTCGGCCAATTGCAAAGCTCGAGGTCTTCAAATAGCTCGAGGTCAAGTCCCTATCCTATGATTCACCTAGAGTTACCTCCGATCTAGTTTGCCACTGCAACAGATCGGATGTTCTGCATTAGCTCGGGCCAGTAAAACTGTTTTTTTCATATTTTTCTTACATATGTTGATATTTAGGTCGTTTTAGGTAGTTCTAGATAGTTTTATAAAGCTCTCTTAGCTTTTTGGTTTGCTTACCTACGTTGTATTCCCTTCCCTTAATGTGCTTTAAAATTTCTAGTTCTCTTGTTTTAGGCCTAGTTTAAAAACTTTTTTCTGATTACTAGTGTTCAGTCAGTGACCTTTTGTCACAATTTATACAAAATAGTGTATAGTTATTTGTTGTGTGGTGGTTTTCTAAAATGCTTGGATTTGATAATTACTGTTGCAGATTTTGCAGTTGACAGTAATTTTAGTCTGATATAGCAATTGTTTAGAATATCTTAGATAAGGCTTAGTGTGTCCTTATAGCAGCTATCCTTTTTTTTTCTTTGTATAGTCTGCATATCTAATAAATATATATATATATATATATATATATCTGTATATCTATATATCTATATATCTATATATATATATCTATATATATCTATCTATATATATCTATCTATATATATCTATCTATATCTATCTATATATATATATATATATGTGTGTGTGCTTTAGACAGATTTTTTTCTGTCACTTCAATATTTACATTATTAGTACTCTGTGTGGGTTAGGGCTTTTGTTGATAATTACTGTGAAGAATTGTTTTTGTGGTGACTAATTTTCTCTGAGTTTTCCAATGGCTGATCAAGAGAAGCATCCTGTGTCAGGTTTCAAAAAGTGCCCTAAATGTGGCCAAAAGATGTCTAACAAACAGCCATATAAATTGTGTGTACTGTCTAGGAGCCCTGCATTTACAGGATAGCTGCTCCATATGCCATTCATTCTCCTCCCGAGTCCTCCAGGAAAGGAAAAGAAAATTAATAGAGGTTTGTTGAAACCCTCCTTCCAAGAAGCTTTGAGTGACCAAGATGGATCCAGCAAGTCCCTCAGTCTACTAAAACTTCTGAATCAAAGAAGTAAAAAAAATGGTCCATCGGCTCCACAGACATCGGAACAGGCTGTCTTTTTTCGGAGCCTGTCCCCAGTCTTGGAACCGGTATACGAAATTCCTGAGAGTCTATTACAGTTGGTACCACCTTTGGTACGTTCATCTCTGTTCTCTATTAGCCTTTCTGATGTGGATTGTGTGGTGCAGAAGCTGTTATTGGCACCAGCCTTGGCAAAATTTTATAGGCTCCAACTCAAATGGCTTCAGAGCCAAAGACCCTTGCACCAGCTCAGTGTTCCTACTCCGAGCCATGCTGGTCCTTTGGAGCCGGAGGAGTCGGACCTGTTGATTGTGGAACCCTCAGAGCCGACATCTGCTCCAGTGTCTTCGCCTCCATTCACTCTGACATCCTCTGTGCCTATCGAGGACTCTAGGAGCCGACACTATCTGGTTGGGTCTGGGGAGGATAGTCGGACTGACTTGTCTGTTCCAACTCTGCCTCTCAGGGCTTCAGCTCTGATGAACTCTTCTATCTTGTGCTCAGAGCCCACTGTTCCAGTGCCGGGGTCATCGACTGTTTGCTCGGGTCAGTCTGTCTCACTGCATCAGAGCAGGGGTGCCTTCGATGCCATGAGGAGAGTCATGTCTCCTAAGACATCCTCAACCTCAGGTCTGGCTTCCTCCTCCCCTAAAGCACATGTCTGCTTCTGCCTCACAGATCCTGACCAAGCGTAGACAGAGCCTCAGGATGCCCCATTGGGTGGCCCTTGCTCCTCAGAGACCTTACCAGAAGCTCCCATTGATGAGGTTCCCTGGAAGAGATTGTGTAAGAGGAAATATCTAGACTCCCCACGGGAGTCTGACATCTAGTACTGACTTGAGTCAGAAGGGTCCCCACGGTTCCCCTCTGAAGATATCTCATTCGCTGAGATACTTGAAATCCTAAGGCAGAGGGGTGACTGGCAGTCCAAAAACCATACTGGGGGATGAATTAGTTCTCCTGAAGGCTTTTGGGTCTCTGCTCTCCACCTCTTCGTTGTCTCTGCCCTTCGATGAGCTGATGCAGCTGGTCTCACGAAAGGTGTGGGAGTCTCAGGATACTATGGAGCCTGTCCCTAGGAGGCCTAATAAGTTCATTTCTGCCCACCTTGACAAATCTTTCTTGACAAAAGATGTGCCAGTTGATGCCATGGTGGGTGGTGGTGGTAGCCACCAAAAAGGAAATGTCTGAAACTTCCTCATCTCTCCATCCTCCTAACAGAGACTCCAGGATCATGGATAGATATGGAAAGCACATGTTTAGTTCAGTGACTCTTGCGCATCGTTTGCTCAACTATTTAACCCAAAGAGATCTCCTTAGAGGTAGGAGATGCTGTTCAGGGTACAGTAGCTGCAGGAGCTACAGATAAAATTGCCACCCAGCTTGCTACCCTCAATTCTATAGTGAACTCATCCATGCACCTCATTTCATATGCAGCTGATGGAACGAGTAGGGCAGCGGGTACAGGAGTTGATCTTAGGAGACACTCCTGGATGCGCTTGTATTCCTTAGAGCCTTTCACGTCATCCTTCGTGAATACCCCCTTTGATGGTTCATCCCTTTTCAGGCCTAAAGTCAAGGAAACCTTAACCAGGTGTGAGCAGTACGGAAAGACTGTGTGCCATCTGGGTCCGTTTTTCCACCCCTACCAGACCTTACCCCAAGGGTCAAAGGGGAGGAAAAATGTGGTTCCGAAAAGCCCAAGGAGCCTTTCTGGACACACGTGGTGAACCCCCCTGCAGAGGAGAAGGAAATAATGGAAGGTGCGACCCTCGCGGCAGAGGGGTCCACTACACCAGGTTGACAGAACCATTTTGGCAAGCCCTACTAGCGCTTCTGAAAGGAGGCCCGACTGTCCTGCTCTGGAGGCAGTCTGGGATCGCTTATCTTTGTACCCAGACGCCTGGCACAAAATGACAGCTGGGTGCAAAGTATAATTTCCAGAGGATATGTCATCCCATTCACCACACTCCCTCCACCCAGAAGAAAAATCCTGGACGTCCCACCCAATTACAGGGGACAAGCGACAATAGAGGTCCAAACGTTGCTACGAAAGGGTCATCGAACCAGTCCCAGCAGACCAGACAGGATCTGGAATTTACTCAAGATTCTTTAGTTCCAAAAAAGACAGGGGACTGGAGACCTATATTGGACCTCAGCTGACTGAACAAATTTTGTAAAGAGAAATTCCAGATGGTCACGCTTCAGTCTATACTTCCCTTCTTAGGGAAAGACTATTGGATGTGCTTGATCTCCAGGATGCGTATTACCACATAAAAATGGCCAGGCCATCCAGGGATCATTTGCGCATCCGGCTGGGAGCCAATCACCAGTTTCAAGCCCTGCCCTTTGGCCTCACTACAGCCCCCAGAGTGTTCACAGCTCACCTGAGGCGTTTAGGATTCCAGGTGTTTCCAAACGAGGAGCAACCAGATTTTTTACCCCCTTTGTCAAGAGGCACTCAGAGTATGGAAGTGGGTTATTTCAACCCAGCGCTTTGTGTTAGCAACGCACATCCCGGGGAAATCCAACGTGATAACAGCCACAAGTGGTCCCTCAAGACAAATAGCAGACAGGATATTCCACAGGTGGGGCCAGCCTTGCTGTGACCTTTTTGCCAGTTGCATAAACACTAAATGCAGAAACTACTTCTCCCCGATTCCCCCTCTGGGAGAAGCCCCAAGGGACGCACTCGTTTACGATTGCCCCCCTGGGTCAACTCTACGCATTCCCACCGATCCTGTTGATACCCAAGGTAGTACAGAAAGCCAAAGCAATGGGAAGGACCATTATTCTCTTAGCTCCCTACTGGCCTCGTCAGATTTGGTTCCCTTTCCTTCGACTTGATCTTTTGGAGGACCCCTGGATTCTGGACCCAGTTCCAGACTTTCTGGCGCACTCGTCGGGGGTACTTCAGCCCTCTCTACATTCCCTGAAACTGACAGCTTGGCTCCTTCAATTCCCATCATAGCCTTTCCAATGAAACTAAGCAAATTATCTCCTCTCATAAATCTTCTACGAGAAAGCTATACCTCAGCAAATGGAAAACATTTTCTATATGGCCTTCTAAAAACAATATCTATCCTTACCCAAGTCTCTATAGCCTCTATTCTGGAATTCTTAACCATGGGATATTCAGTAAAGGAGCTGCAGTAGCAACAGTCAGTGTTCAACTGGCTGCCTTTTCTAAATTTCATCTGGGATTTGAGGGTTTGAATGTCACACAGGTTATCCAAAGCCTCTCTCAAAGAGACCTTTTATATTAGACCACCTGTCAAATCTCCCTATTTTCCATGGAATCTAAGATGTTCTTCATCTCACATTGCTGCAGTCCTTACACTTGGGTATAGCGCTGTCCTCGTCATGGCGCATTAAACTGGCGCCAGGGCGTCAGGGTATAAATGCGCATGACCCGGCGTCATATCCTCAGTCTTTTTGCCGTGGTCGATGCAGAAGCAAATTTGCGAGTGCAGGTTGGCGTCCTGAGATTTTCGGAGTTTCAGACCGAATCAAGTTGGCTGAATATTTTGGTTTTTCTTGCCTCAGTATTTTACGGATGTCAGAAAAAGTAAATAACTGTATTTCTTGAAACAGATACCACATAGGGACTACCACAGCTTGTGTATACCGTGTTTAGGGCCTGAGCACGGCGTTGTTGGGTGTTCCTCTTGCGCTAGATTTAACAAGCGTACCATAAAGAGGAGATTAAA
This sequence comes from Protopterus annectens, assembly GCF_019279795.1. Classification (NCBI taxonomy): domain Eukaryota; kingdom Metazoa; phylum Chordata; order Ceratodontiformes; family Protopteridae; genus Protopterus; species Protopterus annectens. The sequence continues at coordinate 266,001,994 of NC_056743.1, forward strand.
TGCCGTCGGATGCTCCGGACAAAACACCTAGGCCTAGGTTAGAGGCACCAGCCCCGGACGTCGGTTCTTTAGAGGCGGTTGTGCCAGAGGCCCAAACAGAAGTTTCCCTAGAGTCCCAGGGGACACTTTGTTGTTACAGGATGTGTCTTCACAGGAGGTAGGCCAGGCTGAACTCTCTGCCTAAGGTGGTTAGGCCTCCCTACTGTTACAAAGGCTTCTTCCAAGAGTAGGCCAGGTTCAGCTGTAGCAGGTGCTCCTAGTACTTCAGGCCCTGTGCCCAAGAGACATATGCTTAAGATGGCTGAAGATTTAATTACTCTGATTAGGGGTTCTATGCCCCCTCCTGACAAAAGGCCTAGGGTGGATCCTGAATTTGGGAATTTTGAACAGGATTCTGATATTTCTGAGTCTTGCTGAGGATTTACAGGAGTTTTCTCATTATTCTGATTCTGATGTGGATGACTCCACCTTCTGCTTCTCCTCCTGAGGATTTCTCATTCTCAGAGACTCTCCATGCCATGAGGGAACATTTTAAATGGGAAGGTCAGGATTTCTCTGATTCCAGGAAAAGACTAAGGGAATTTTTGTTTTACCTCAGCATAGGCCTTTAGCTATACCCCTGTTCTTTCTGTGGTGGAAGATGTTTTTGCAGAGGCTTCCCTTAACCCTGATTCTTTACCTCCCGCTCCTGTTAAACCGGACAGATACTATAGGGTGCCTGAAGCTCACAAGTATCTTTTAAAAGCCCTAGGGCAGATCCAGAGACAGTTACTCAGGGGCCTAAAGGGGTTAAGGCTTCTGTGGCTAAAAATCCAGTTCCTCAGGACAAAGAGGCAAGAGCTTTAGACAGATGGGGTAAGAAAGTGTATACTTCCTCAACTTTAGCCATGAGGGCTTTAAATTGTCAATTCCACATGCTGAGATATCAAATCTATCTCCTTTCACAGTTAGTCTAAGGTAGATGCTCTGGCAGAAGGTATTGAATGTAAGGAGTTACAAGATCTGGTACATGTGTCTGAACAGGTGGGTAAGCATTCCTTACAATGTGGTTTTGATGCTGTACAGGCCTCTTCCAGGGTGGCTGCCACTGGTACTGTCGGATCAGAATTTAGCTGAACATGTTAAGTCAAGGATCTTGGATGCCCTTTACAATCTGATGTGTTGTTTGGTTAGCCTGTTGAAGCAGTTTTAAAGAAAATGGAGGACAAAGCTAAATCTATGCACACTGTTAAAGATTTTTACAGGTTCAACCACCAAAGTTTAGCAGAAACTGGCCAGACATACCCTTCTTATGATTCCCAGTCTAGGGGTAGGTCTGCAGAGCTCAGGGTTCCTTTAGATCCAGGACAGGGGCTCACCTGCACAGTCTTCAGGGGAGGGCAGGGGTCAGCCCTTTTAAAGACAGACCCAATGACCTACCTTTTCAACTGCCAGAACCTTCACGTCTCGCAGCACCTTTAAGAGGAAGACTGACACTTTTCAAAGAGAACTGGAGTTTAATTACCCAAGACAGATGGGTATTGGATATCATTCACCACGGTTACAGATTTTATTTCCATACCTTACCACCGTTCAAGGGCATGCCAGATATTCCCAACACAAATTGGAAGCTCACAGACAAATATCCATATTGACACAGATAGGGGCCATACAACCGTGCCTATGGCAGAAAGGGGCCTAGGATTTTACTCTATTCCTAGTACCAAAAAGGGGAACACGTGGAGACCAATTCTGGATTTGTCTATCCTCAACACCTTTCTGGACATCCCCAAGTTCAAGATGCTGACATTGCAACAGCTTTTACCCCTCCTGGGCAAGGATCACTGGATGGTAACTTTGGATCTACCTTCATGTCCCTATCACTCTAGGCTGCAGGAAGTATCTGCGAGCTGGAGATTCACACTATCAATTCTCTGCATTGCCCTTTGGCTTATCCACCGCACCCAGAGTATTCACAAAGGTCCTGGCTCCAGTGATAGCTTTTTCACAGATTTACCCTTATTTGGGCGATTGCCTGATTCTGGCTCAGGGCAGGGCGAACTTCTACAGCATTTAAAGTATGTGATAACAGTGCTAAGATGCCTAGGGTATTCTGTGAACAAAGTCCAGTCTAGTACCCTCTCAGGACATGTGCTTTCTGGGTGTGAGACTGAATACAGCAGCCCAGATGGCCTTCTTGACCCCGGACAAGCAAAAGAATCTTTCCCTTTACTTCCAACAACTATCACATCAGTCCGGGCTGACTGCAAGGACAGTCCTTCAAGCCTTAGGGTTCATGGCATCTTGTATTCTGGTGCTTCCCAATGCCAAACTGCATATGAGGAAGCTACAATGGTATCTCAAGAATCTATGGACACAGCACTGCCGATCTGGACACTGTCAATCCAATAATACCTTGCATCCAAAAGGAATTCTTGTGGTGGGCTCAGCAATGTCACCTAAACAAGGGACTTTCTGTGACCGGCGCAAGTCAAATTCTAACAACAGGTGCCTCAGACAAAGCTTGGGGGCTCATCTCAATGGAAAATGGATACAGGACAAGTGGCCTGCCAGACTACAACATCTACATATCAACCTAAAGGAGATGTTAGCAGTCCAGTTTGCATTAACAGCTTTCAAGGAATTACTTCTTCCAGGACAGGTGTTGATTCTAACAGACAACACAACCGTCATGTGGTACATCAACAAGCAAGGGGTACACATTCTTACCCTCTATGCAGACAAGCAATGATTCTATGAAACTGCTCTCAGTCTACAACTGGATCTTCAGGCAAGGTTTCTGCCGGGGTGCAGAACTCCTTAGCAGAAGTGTTAAGCGGGCAAGTCATGGATCCCGGCGCGTGGAAACTGGATCCTCAGGTATTTGAGCACGTAAAAGTGTCATGGGGAGCACCAGACATAGATCTGTTCGCTTCTCCTCTAAACCACCAGCTGCCAAAGTTTTGCACAAAAGGATACACCAGGCAGCTTGGAAGGCGGATGCTCTTTCTTTCAGTTGGAAAAATCTTCATGTATCGCCTTTCCACCACTTCCTCTACTTCTAAAGGTTCTGCTAAAGGTAAGCCAGGACAAACCAAGAATGATCCTGATAGCTCCAGATTGGCCCCGACAGCATTGGTACCCACTACTGAGAAATCTAATAAGGAAACCACCGTGGCCCCTACCTTTGATTCCTCAACTGTTATCTCAAAAGGACGGTCATTTACTCAATGTCAAGCTTCACTCTCTTCATCTCACAGCATGGCATATCCTGTTTTAGCTCATAGCAGGGCTCAACTTCCTCAACAAGTTTTGAATGTGATTATGGAAGCTAGGAGACCTAGTACAAGGAAAGTGTATGCGGACAAGTGGAAGAGATTTTTGCTTTGGAGTGCAGCAAAGGGTGTGGATGTTTCTGAGCCTGACTTAAGTGTGGCTCTTCTATATCTTACTGAGTTATTGGACAAGGGTTTGTCCTTCTCTTCCATTAAAATTCATGCTGCAGCAATTTCAGCTCACTATGACTGTGATCCACCTTTGTTTTCTCATTCGTTGTTCAAGCAATTTCTCAGAGGGGCAAAGAACATAAGACCTCCACGAAACTCCTACTTCAGCTTGGGACCACAATTATGTGTTGGAAAAGCTCACTCTGCCACCTTTTGAGCCTGCAGCTTCGGCTGAGTTAAAATATTTGTCATGGAAGACTGCTTTTTTGTTGGCCATTACCTCTGCAAGAAGGGTTTCTGAGTTGCAGGCCCTTATGGCTGTTGAGCCTTTCTTGATCTTCCATAAGGATAACTAACCCTTCCTTTATGCCTAAGGTGGTCTCAAGTGTGTTCTTAAACCAGTCTATTCATTTACCTACCTTTTATGCAGACCCCCAAAACAGGGGAAAAGATCTTGCATACTTTGCACAGACAGTTACGCTACTACTTAGATAGGACTAAGGGTTTCAGGCAGTCGCACAGTTGTTTGTTTCTTTTGCTTTAGGTACTCAGGGCAAGCCTGTGTCAAAGCAAACTCTTTCTAAATGGATTGGGTTTTGCATTTCTTTTGTTATTCTCAGCATGGCAAGCAGATCCCAACAGGGATCAGACCTCATTCCACTAGGGCTACTGCCACCTCTACAGCCTTTCTAAGGGGTGTCAACTAAGGACATTTTGGAGGCAGCTACTTGGAGTTCAGTACATACTTTCTCTCTCTAAATCTAGGGCTGGGTTTGCCACTGCTATTCTACAGGGCATTTTGACAGCTCCTGCTTCTATTTGATTTGCCATCCTCCCTTACCTCTGCTTTGGGAATCTACCCAAGTGTAAGGACTGCAGCAATGTGAGATGAAGAACATAGTACAGTTTGTACCTACCATAAATGTAGATGTTCAAGATCCACATTGCTGCCCCTCTGTGTTTAGGGGTGGTTGTGTGGTTAGGTTAGTACTTTATTAGATAATTGTTAGAAGTTGTACATAGTTTGGGTGTGGGGTGTTTAGTGTTTGGTAATTTTGATTTTACCCTGTTTAGGGTCTTCTGACATCTCAGCAATGTGGATCTTCGAACATCTACATTTATGGTAGGTACAAAACTGTACTTTTTATGCTTTCCCACAGAATTCTTCTGCCATTTGAACCAGATTCCTCGTGACCTCAAATTTTTGTGATGGAAAACCATCTTTTAGTGGCTATTCTGCTTGCAGAGTGCCAGAGCTTCAGGCTTTATCCATCAAACCTTATTTAATATTTCATGCTGACAGTCTCTCGCTTAGAACAAGCCCCTCTTTCTTACCTAAAGTTTGCACGGAAACTAAATTATTGACTTGCCTGT
>NC_056743.1:266019292-266036745 GCF_019279795.1 Protopterus annectens
ATGTACAAGGGTAGTGCGACAGCTGTTTGGTCTGTGGTGGCAGTGACAGATGCGTTTAAGGTGGAGGTGGGATTACATCAAGGATCAGCTCTGAGCCCTTTCTTATTTGCAATGGTGATGGACAGGTTGACAGATGAGATCAGACAGGAGTCCCCGTGGACTATGATTGCAGATGACATTGTGATCTGTAGTGAGAGTAGGGAACAGGTGCAGGAGACCCTGGAGAGGGGAAGATATGCTCTAGAGAGAAGAGGAATGAAGGTCAGCAGGACTAAGACAGAATATAAGTGTGTGAATGAGAGGGAGGATAGAGGAATGGTGAGGATGCAGGGAGTAGAGGTGGCAAAGGTGAATGAGTTTAAGTACTTGGGATCAACAGTTCAGAGTAATGGTGAGTGTGGAAGAGAGGTGGAGAAGAGTGTTAGGAGTGATTTGTGACTGACTAGTACCAGTAAGACTGAAAGGGAAGGTCTACAAGAGGGTAGTGAGACCAGCTATGTTATATGGGTTGGAGACAGTGGCACTGACAAAAAGGCAGGCGTTTGAGCTGGATGTGGCAGAGTTAAAGATGAGATTTGCACTGGGTGTGACTAGGATGGACAGGAGATCGTAGTCCTACTATAGTCGGCACTCAGACCAGTAACAGAGTGTAATGTACCCTTTGGCATATACCTTTCCAGGCACTTGCAACAACTGGAGCAACCACAGAGGTTCCTCACTAAAAGAATACAGGGTGTAAATATGTACTGTGCAGACAGGGTTGCCAGATGTCCCTATTTGGGCGGGACTGTCCCGAGATCAGCAGCCTGATCCCGAGTCCCGCCCTGCCGGTTTAAATCCCGGCCAGCCTCCGCTTTGTTTTTTTTTTGTCCCTGGAAATCTGGCAACCCTGTGTGCAGATCACCTCAAAGACTTCTCCCTGTACTCAATCTCCTACAGACTATTGAGGGGGTGATAAATGCCTAACCTACAAGGAATTCTCCAATCCAGCCCTGATTGAAACTACAACACACTCGCAAAACAAACGGCAGTAGAATTACCGGATCTAAAGGTCTAAACCTAGTCTGTGACAAAAACAAAACCTGTTGGAGGGATAGACATGCGTCTCTGAGATTACCTGGAACAGACTCCCCATTCATGTGAAACAGAACTCTTCCCTAAGCCTGTTAAGTTTGGACCAATGGATGGAAAATCAAATTCATCCCTGGCTTGTTTGTAGATGCCTTTGGTCACAGGCATATACCAAAGCTGTTCTTGCCCATGGGTGTTGATTACTGGGAAATGTGGTATGAATGACTAGGCTGAAAACGGTTCTAGGGCCGTTAGTTTAGTAACCCTTGCGAGTATCAGAGCTACGGGTACTGTCCTGCAAGCTGCCTTAAATAATTTTCCAGAAAGATAGGATGTCCCTCAAAACCAGTCCATCCTTTGTCCTCAGAATAGTATCTGCAGCTTCTCTAAAACAATGTCTTAGTCGCCCAGTTTTCTTTCCGAATTTTTCCAGTAAAGGGGAGTATATGCTACACTTGATGGATATACATTACCAACTTCATCTCTACCTCCATTATATCAAATCATTCAGGAAAGACATATCCACTATTTGTCTCCTTTTCTAAAGCTAAGATGGGCCAAAAGAGTTTCCAAAGTTTTCTTATCTAGATTCAGTTTTTATTTCTGATGTCTATAAAGAAAAGCTTGGACTTGCCCAAACAAGTCAGGGCTCATTCAGCTAGGTTTGTCTTAACTTCAGCCTTCTGTTCCAGGGCCTCAGTTTATGCCATTTGTGCAGCACCATTTGGTCCATTATTCGCAGATTTATTTCTCATCAGCTGGATTTGATCTCCAGGAATAGTGTGTCCTTTGGTACAGCTCTCCTCCAGAATATCTTTCCATAAGACCCCCTAAGGTCTACGTATCTAGAGACAGAAGAAACAACATCAGATATGAATGATGTTATGAATGTTACGGAATGATGGATCTTCCTGAACTTCCTGACCTCAGTCCCTTTTCCATGTTATGCAAGATAATCCCATTAGTTTTTGGTAAAACAGTATGGTCTGGCTCTCGAGTAATGTCTTTCTCAGCTCCAGAAGAGCATCCATTCAATGATCTCTGGTGTATCCGGTTTGACATCTGTGATTTTGCTCTGTCTAGGGTTGCATGCAAACTCTGGGGTAATGTTGGGGACATAAGGGGATTATGAGTAAGGGGAGGAGCATAAGCATTGTATTCTAAAGTCTAGAGTGGCTAAAGTTGAATTTGAGGTCATATCCAAAGACCCATCTGTTGAAGGGCAGAAGCAGATAATGCAAATCTGTAATAAGTGCATAACTTTTGTGTACTTCTGTTCTATTCTTAGTAGCAGTGGCTTGCCTTCTGTATCAGTAATTAGATTTTGGAAGTTTAGTGAGGTTTTGCGGAGTGCAAAATATGATGTTGGTCTTTAAGGGGTTAATGAGAAGCAGATTTTTACTCCTCCAGTGGTATAAATCTGTAATGCTAAATTGTAGCTTTTGTGAAGGATCAAGGCGTTCTTGATTGAGTCAAGTAGTATCTGTATAAAGGATCATCTTGATTGGTGAAGGCAGGTCTGTGGATATATCATTATTGAATAGGTTAGAAAAATTGCAGCAGGAGATGAGACTACCTTTTTTCAGTGTAAATTGTAATTCACATTTGTTTTGTTTGACTACAGCAGTGAAAGTGTGATTTACTTTTATTTTCTCAGGTTAAGAACTTTACTGATGTGCATCCTGATTATGGTGCTCGAGTTCAGGCACTGTTGGATAAGTACAGTGCTGAAGCTGGCAAGAAGGTATGTATTGAAATAAAAGGTAATTTATTGGTGCTTCCTAATTTAAGGCCATTGCATCTGTCCGTCATGAGATGTGTGTTTGTGTGCATATTATTGGCCCAGTTACTGTGTAAAAAACTCAAAGGAAATTTGGGATGTCATTTCCTGAGTATATCGGCAGTGTTACTTGTGGACAGTCCACCTAGAGTGTTTTAGGTTTGTTCCATTGTCTTTTACTGTTTAACAAAAGGAGTATGTTCTTCGTGTTTCACTATTAGTCATCACATTTGGGTTATCCTGCCAGGTGTAGCCCTCAGTTGGCTGGAATAGAATACCAGAGGCTTAGTATTTCTGTGTCGGTTGCTGTCGCTCCAGGACTGACATCAGGTTGTCAGTGGTATAAAATCAGGCAGCCGACGCCATTACTTCAGTTTTTCTTGCTGAGGAGCCAGAAGCAGTTTGCACGAGTGCTGGTTGACTGCTACCTGAGTTTATTTCCGAATTGAAGTCTTCTAAAGCTAAGTACCCCATTGGGGATGCTTTTTTCTTTCTCTAACTGATGTTAGAAAAAGTTAATTCTCGCCTGTGGAAAGCAAATACCACACCGAGACTTCCGATCTTAACTGTGTAACCTGTTTAGGCCCAGACCACAACATCCCTCCCTGTCGCTTTTGTGCTTTGTTCAATGCCAGAACTATCCGTCATTGGGACCTTATTGTAGCTAGATATTTTTGCTGTCAGTCCTCTAATTCTGATGTGGCTTTGGTAAGCCATCCAACTACAGATCTTCCGAAAAAAAGGATGAAGACAGAGATGGACCGCACAGGTCCAAAACTGCTGATGACTCTTCTGCTAAGCTAGTCATCAGTTCTCCGGTCCACAGTGAGGTGCTTTCACAGCCCCTGATATCAGTGTCTGTGGATTTGCAGACTGCTACCGAGACCCGTATGCTGCGAGACTTCTTTAAATCTTCTTCGATCCTTTCCTGTGGATGTCTCTACCTTGGATGGGTCCGGAGCTGCTGAGCAGGCACCGGCTTCCGAGGAAGTACTTTGCACTACTGATAATCGACATGGACTGACGACCTCTTTTGCATCTCCAGTTCTTTCTAAAACTACTCTGTTTCTAAGGCCCAGGGTATGAACTGTGGCCAAAAAACCGACCCAAGCTCAAGCACCTGCTTCTTTGCCTCAATCTCAAATGCTTACAATGGCAGAAGACCTTATTATGCTTATTAGGGTAAGCCAGGCTACCCCTTCCAAAAGAGAGTCCGATGACTCTGATGCTTCTGAATATGAAGACATGCAACCCCTCTTTGCTTATGAAGATTCTGATGCAGAGGATTCCATTTCTTCTGCCACTCCACCAGAGGATTTTTCATTTGGGGAAACCCTTCATACTTTGAGACCATTTCCAATGGGAATGTCAAGCTATCCTCAATAAAAAGAGATTCAGGGAATTCTTAGATTTACCACAGCACAGACTTTTGACCATTCCTCCTGTCCTGGATGTTGTGGATGATGTTTTTATAGAATCCAGTTTGATTCTTGACACTCTTCCTCCTGCTCCCAGGAAACCTGACAGGTACTACAGAGTCCCTGACTCTCAAATTCCTTTTCAAAAATCCTACTGCTGACCCAGAGGTTATTTCTCAAGGACCTAAAGGAATTAACTTCATCTAAGATTCCCACCCCCTCAGATAGGGATTCCCGAGCTTTAGACAGATGGGGTAAAAAAGTATCCACCTCTGCTACTCTTGCTGTTAGAGCATTAAATTCAGTTCCGCATACTGAAATATCAGCAACATACCATGGGAACTCTAGTATCTTCCTTTTCTGCTTGTGCAAAAAATAAAGAATTACAAGAGCTTATGCATTCTGCAAGTTGTTACTAAGCACACCTTGCAGTGTGGCTTTGCCACCCTAGAAGCATCTTGCAGGGCAGCAGTCACTGGTTCTGTCCTTAGAAGGCATGCTTGGCTTAAGGAACAGACCTTGCCAGACCATGTTAAATCCATATTGTTAGACGCACCATTGAACAAAGACAATTTATTTGGCACCAAGGCAGAATAGGTCTTAAAGTTGGAAGAAAAAGCTAAATCTATGCAGACAGACTTCTTACAGGTTCAGCCTCCATGGTTCAGTAGGCATTGGTCCTTTCCTGCCCCCTCCAGGCCAGCTCAGCTCAGATCCAGGGGAAGCAGACCCCCCCCCCCCAGACAGCAGCCCCAGGGAATGCAGAGATCTAAGCAATGGAGTTCCTCCTGTACAAAAACAGGGAGTGCAAAGCCACCCCCTTATGGTAAAAACTCACAATGACTTAACACCTCCACTCCTTACTCTGCCCACCTGCTTGTGCCCCTAGGAGGAAAACTCTCCTTCCATGCAAGCAACTGGGCCTCTGTTATCAACAACCGATTGGTCCTCAACATAGTGTCCCAGGGATACAGATTTTATTTCCACACACTTCCAACCCCATTAGGGTTCCCAGATCTTACTCCAAACCAGTGGACAGAGGCCAAAATTCAAGTCATTTCCTTGCTCTCCATGAGGATAATACAGCATGTTCCTGCAGAACAGATAGGCCAAGGTTTCTACTTCAGACTCTTCCTGGTACCCAGTCTTAGATCTGTCCATTCTAAACACCTTTCTGGTGATACCAAAATTCAAAATGCTCACCCTCCAGTAGCTTCTTCATTTGTTTCCAAGGATGCTTGGTTAGCAACCCTAGAACTAAAAGAGGCCTACCTACACATCCCAGTCAGGGAATCTTGCAGGAAATATCTCAGTTTCAGGGCTGGATCTATGCACTTTCATTTCTCTGTGCTTCTTTTTGGCTTATCCACTGCTCCCAGATTTTTCACAAAATGTCTGGCTCCAGCCATTGCTTTTTGTAGACAAGAAATATTCAACTTTACCCCTACTTAAGACTGCCTGATTCAGGTAGACAGTCAGGAAAAGCTGTTACAGCACCTGACCTTTGTAAAGGATCTACTGATCTCCCTGATGTATACTATCATTGAAAAGAAACCAAAACTAGCCCCCACACAAAAAATTGTCTTCCTGGGATCAAGCCTGGACACAGTATCCCAGATGGCATTCTTTACTCCAGAAAAACAAGCCTACCTGACCAGGCTACTTCTCTCAACTAGCCACCAGAACCCAGTTTTCCGCAAGGAAAAATCCTGCAAACTCTAGGGTTCATAGCCTCATGCATTTTACTCATTCCATATGCCAGACTGCATATGAGGAAACAGTGGTAGATAAAAAGCTTTTGGTGTCAACACTCAAGACCTGGAAACTATCATACCAATGATGCCTTGTCTAAGGAAAGATTTTCTTTGGTGGGCAGCAGCATGTAACCACAAGGGACTTCCCTTCTCACAATCCCACGCCACCGAGACCATCACCACAGACTCATCAGACTATGCCTTGGGTGCACACGTGGACGGCAGGTGCATTCAGAGCCAATGGAGCCCAAGTCAAATACATCTGCACATCAACCAAAAAGAGATGCTAGCTGTTCAGCACACCCTGACTACTTTTAGACTCCCGTACTCTCCCCGGGGCCTCTACTGCTCAAAACAGACAATACCACAGTGATGTGGTATGTCAACAAGCAGAGAGGGACTCGCTCTTATCCTCTCTGCAGGCTCACTATGATCCTTTGGCACACAGCATCAGTCATAAAATAGACCTGCTAGCACAATTCCTGCCAGGCTCCCTAAACTCTCTGGCTGACAACTTGAGCAGAAACCTTCTAGACACACACGAGTGGCAGCTAGACCACAGAACTTTCACCCTTGTAACCCAGAAATGGGGCACCCTGAAGGTAGACTTCTTTGCCACCCACTCCAATAATCAGCTCAGCAAATTCTGCACCAGGGAACCTCACAGCAAGGCCTGGAAAGTGGATGTGGTCTCCTTCCAGTGAATAAACCTCTGTCTATGCATTTCCTCCTCTACCACTCATCTCAAGAGTACTGCTCAAAATAAGAGGAAAAACTGAGGACAATCCTTATTGTTTCAGACTGGCCACACCAGCGCTGATGCCCACTGTTGCGCAGCCTGTCACCACTGCCACCATGACACCTACCTCAGAATCCCAACACTTGTGACCCAGAGGAATGGCGAATTTATGCATCCCCAATTGCAGACCCTCAACCTGGCAGACTGACGTATTTCCTGACCTCTCCTCAAGCTGCCAGCCTAAGTAAACCAATCCTATATGTTATATGTGATGCCATATGCCCCAGCACTGGTAAATCCTATGCTGACAAATGGAAAAGGTTTTGCACCTGGATCCAGGCTCAGAGAGCCGGAACGGCACAGCCCTCCCTACCTCTCATCCTGGATTACCTAGCAGACCTACTACACAGGGGTCTATCCTTCTCTTCTATTAAAATTCATGCCTATGCCGTCTTTGCTCATTACAGCACAGAGCCACCTCTCGTCTCACACCCTGTCATCAAAAGTTCTTAAGAGGGGCTAACAACTTAAGGCCACCCGGAAGAGCAGCTACCCCAGCTTGAGATCTTAACTTTGTGTTGGAAAAGCTCACCCCCCCCCCCCTTGAACCTGCAGCTTCAGCAGAGTTAAAATTCCTGTCTTGGAAGACAGCTTTGCTTCTGGCCATCACTTCAGCTAGGAGTATCAGAGCTGCAAGCACTCATGGCTGCAGAACCCTTCATTTTCCATGCTAACAGGTTCTCCCTCAGGACTTGACCCATCCTTCATGCCTAAAGTGGTGTCTAGTGTGGCTGTCAACCAATCCATTCATTTGCCCACCTTTTTCCCTAACCCACAGAACAAGGGGGGAAAGGATCCTGCGCACTCTAGATGTGCTCAGATTCTACCTGGACAGGACTAAATCTTTTAGAAAAAACTGATCAGGTGCTAGTCAGCTTCGCTGCAGGAGCAGAGGGCAAGGCCATATCCAAACAGTCTCCAAATGGATAGCACACTGCTTCCATTTCTGCTACAAACTGCACAGGAAACCACCCCCAAAGGGGGTCAGGACACACTCCACCTGAGCAACCTCCACCTCTGCAGCTTTTCCTCAGTGGGGTCCCCACCAGGGACATCCTGGAGGCTGCAAGCTGGACATCTGTTCATACCTTCACCAAACATTACCACCTGCCTATAGTCTCCAAATCCAGGGCAGGCTTTGCTACCGCAGTCTTGCAGGGTATCCTAGCCAGCCCTGCAGTCTTCTTGACTGCCTCCACCCTTTTTCTTCAGCTTTGTGAATCAACCCAAATGTGATGACTGCAACAGTGAAACACAAAGAACATAGTACATTTGTGTACACTAACCATAAATGTAGATGTTAGAGTGTAGTCACTGTTGCAGTCCTGGATGTCCTTCAAGAATTCAACTGCAGTCGTAACATATGGGTTGTCCTGCCTCAGGCAGCCCTCGGTCGGCCGGATTCCAAAGTCTGGGTCCGGCGTTGGCTGGTGTCGCCTCCTCTCCAACTTCAGAATAGCTGGAGTATAAAGGCATTGGCCGACGCCATCTTCTTCAGTCTTTCTTGCCGCGCGGTGCCCAAAGCAGAAGCAGTTCGCAAGTGCCGGTCGGTCAGCTCCTGTGTTTTCAGTACCGAAGTCATCGAAAAGCTAAGTACCCCGTTGGGGAACATTTTTTCTTGCCTCAGCCGATGTCGGAACAAATTGAGAAAGTTAATTGTTTGTCTTGTGGTAAACAAATACCTCATAAGGACTTCCATTCTTACTGCCTCCCTTGCCTGGGCCCAGACCACGATGTCTCGGCCTGTGCTGCCTGTGCCTGCTTTAATAAGTGCACTCTCAGGCGCCGGGAAGAATTTGCCGAAGACTTTTTTGGCAAATCTTTCGCTTGTATCATGCCGTCGGAACAACCGACAACTCAATTTTCCAAAAAACGAAAGGACCGGGACCGACATCCTCGGCCCGCGTCCTCCACCGATACACCTCCTAAACCCTCAGAGTGCTTTGGTCCCTAAGGAAGCAGTAATTCAACCGCTCCAGGCCGATGACACAGCGTTAACAAGTCCTTCGGTCTCGGAGACCACTCCGGTGCCGGTTGTTGATTTTCCTCCAGAAACTGAAGTTCTGGATCTACCCGACACCATTCCCGTGGACAAGGTTACTCCTGCACGTGGGGCAGCTAGGCCTCCTGTATCCATGTCCATCAAGGCCTTTGCACGTGCTAAGGCCGTCAGCCAGGCCAAGGCCCATCCTAAACCTACTGCCCAGGCCCCTTCTGATAAACAGATCATGTCTCTTGCTGCAGATCTTATTTCTTTTATCAGGGGGTCTCAGCCTCATCCAGACAGAGGTTCTCAGCCACCTGCAGAGAAAAGGCCCAGAACTGAGCAGGCTGACAACCTCTCTTCAGATGAAGCCTCTGGGGATTCTGAGCATTCAGACACCCAAGAAGAATCCTTCCAGGCCTATGAGGACTCTGATGCTGAGGAATCAATTCCCTCCGCCTCTCCTCCTGAGGATTTTTCGTTCGGTGAAGTCCTACACTCTGAGGGAGCATTTCAAATGGCAGGGTCAGGAATTATCTGATTCCAGAAAAAGGCTACGTACCTTCCTCAAGCTACCCCAGCACAGACCTTTAGCTATCCCTCCAGTTATGGATGTCCTGGATGATGTTTTCTCCGACTCCAGTGCTAACCCTGATTCTCTTCCTCCTGCTCCTGTCAAGCCAGACAGATATTATAGGGTCCCTGACACTCACAAACATCTCTTTAAGGCCCACTCTGTGGATCTAGAAACTATTTCACATGGCCCCAAGGGAGTGGCTACTTCCTCAGCCAAGAATCCACTGCCAGCAGATTGGGAAGCTAGGTCCCTGGAGAGATGGGGTAAAAAAGTTTATACCTCTACCACCCTGGCCATGAGGTCACTTAACTGCCTTTTTCATATGTTTCAGTACCAGGATTTCTTACTGGATGATTTACAGAAAAAGCTAGCCTCTCCTGAGCCTATTGATAGAAAGGCATTGCAGGATCTAGTACATAACACTCAGCAGGTTAGCAATCATTTTCTTCAGTGTGGTTATGATGCATTGGAGGCTTCATGTAGGGCAGCTATGACTGTGGCTGTTATACGTAGACATGCTTGGTTAAAAGAACAGCCATTGCCAGACCATGTTAAAGTAAAGTTACTTGATGCACCTCTGGAAAAACAGAAGCTTTTTAGTGCTAATGCACAAGATGTGTTGAAGTCCATTGAGGAAAAAGCTAAATCAGTACAGACAGTTAAAGATTTCCTCCAGGTTCAGCCACCCAGGTTCAGCAGGAATTGGCCTTCAAAGAACAGACACTGACAAGTTTCAAAGGGGAAAAAACAGGCGTGCTCGAGGGCAATACCGCGGCTCCCACAGGGGCCGCCAATGGCAACCACCAAATCAAAGCGGCGCAGGCAGTCCAGCTGCACCACAAGGACAATCGCAATGACTTGACTTTCATACCGCCTACAAAGGCTCAAAGAGAAGCACCTTTGGGCGGAAAATTATCCTTCTCAAAAAACTGGCATATCTTAAAGGACAACTGGATTCTGGATTTAATAGACAAAGGTTACAGATTCCACTTCCATGCTTTACCAATAAGACAAGGCATGCCAAACCTGCCACATCATCAAAGGGCAGAGGCACTCATTCAAGTTTCAAAGCTGTTAAATATAAAAGCAATAGAAAAGGTCCCTCAGGAACAAGGCCAGGGATTTTATTCAAGACTGTTCCTTGTTCCAAGAAAAGAAAACAAATGGAGGCCTATACTAGACTTGTCTACTCTAAATACTTTTCTCATTGTGCCAAAGTTCAAAATGCTGACGTTGCAGCAACTCCTTCCCATGCTGGGCAAGGGGTCTTGGCTGGTCACTCTGGACCTCAAGGAGGCATACCTGCATGTCCCAATCAGACAAAGCTGCAGAAGATGCCTCAGATTTCTTGCAGGGACAGAGCATTATCAATTGTCAGCATTGCCGTTTGGCTTATCAATTCTCAGCATTGCCGTTTGGCTTATCTACTGCGCCCAGAGTGTTCACGAAATGCCTGGCATCAGTAGTGGCACACTGCAGACTCCAGGGGATTCAAATATACCCCTACCTGGACGACTGCCTCATACAAGCAGACAAACAAACCTTGATAGCAAACTTGGACTATGTCATTCAATTACTACAGGCCTTGGGATACACAGTCAGCATTCAGAAATCAAGACTACTGCCATCCCAACAGATTATTTTCCTAGGAGCCAAACTGGACACACAAACAAATGGCCTTTCTCACAGAGGAAAAACAAGAGCAGTTACCAGAGTACTTCAAAGGCCTAGCCAAGCTCTCCCAGCTGACTGCAAGGAAAATCCTGCAGGCCCTGGGGTTCATGGCATCTTGCATTCTTCTGATACCTTTGGCAAGACTTCATATGAGAAAGCTGCAATGGTATTTAAAAAGCTTATGGTCCCAACACAGCCAAAGCCTAGAGGACGTAATCCCACTCATTCCATATCTGCAAAGAAAATTTTTGTGGTGCGCTCAAGCAAGTCAGTAAAACAAAGGCATGTCTTTCAACAAACCTCAAGCAGGTCAAATGATTACAACAGATGCCTCAGATCATGGATGGGGGGCGCACATGGAGGGCAGATGCATTCAAGGGCAATGGACACCAAGGGAAAGGCATCTGCACATAAACCAAAAAGATGTTTGCAGTGATGCATGCAATCGAGACTTTCGAAAAATCACTTCAACAAGGACATTTGCTAATAAGGACAGACAACACCACTGTTGTGGTATATAAACAAGCAGGGAGGAACTCATTCTTATCCCCTCTGCAGACTAACAATGATTCTCTGGGAAAAATCCCTGAGTCTGAAGATACATTTGCAATCCCAGTTTGTGCCAGGCAAGGACAATGTACTGGCGGACAAGCTGAGCAGAAATTTCTTGGAGCCACACGAATGGATGCTGCATCCTCACATTTTCTCACAAATAACAAGGACACGGGGAAGACCGGACATGGATCTTTTTGCTTCTCACATGAATCGTCACCTGGAAAAGTTCTGTACAAGGACCCACCATCCTCTAGCCTGGAAAATGGATGCTGTCTCCTTCAGCTGGAATTCCCTAACAATTTATGCATTCCCTCCTCTACCACTGCTGACCAAGGTGATACTGAAGATCAATGCAGAACAACCAACAGGCATTTTGATAGCTCCAGACTGGCCAAGGCAGCACTGGTACCCATTGCTGTTGAGCATAACTCGGACCAAACCGTGGCCTCTGCCCCTATGGCCTCTGTTTCTAACGCAACACAATTACAGGACTGTTCATCAAAACCTGAAAACATTGCATCTGACAGCTTGGAGGTTACCATAACTCCTTCCGATATCTCTCTATCCAAAAAAGTTCAAGAGATCTTACTGGAAGCACGCAGACCTTCCACCAGAAAAACCTATTCAGCCAAGTGGAAGAGATTCATCATCTGGAATGCCAACAGGGGACAGGATACAACAGTATTGAGTATACCTCAGATATTGGAATACTTGGCAGAAATGTTACATAGTGGTCTCTCATATTCTTCCATAAAGATTCACGCCTCAGCAATCTCAGCAAAATACAACTGTGATCCACCTGTGTTTTCACATCCTTTGCTAAGACGGTTCCTAAGAGGGATAAAGAATATCAAACCTCCCAGAAAACTGCCAGTACCTGCATGGGACCTCAATTTCGTCTTGGAAAAATTAACTCTTCCTCCCTTTGAACCAGCAGCATCTTCAGAAATGCAATTTCTCTCCTGGAAAACAGTTTTCATATTGGCAGTCACATCAGCAAGAAGAGTCTTGGGGATACAGGCACTCATGGCAGTACCTCCTTTTCTCATTTTTCATCAGGACAGAGTCTCTCTAAGAACCAACCCTTCATTCATGCCAAAAGTAATATCCAGGGTGTCTCTAAATCAAGCCATTCACCTGCCTACTTTCTTCCCCAATCCTCAAAACAGTGGGGAAAAGCTGCTGCATACTTTGGACATACACACGCAACTACGCTACTACTTGGACAGAAATAAGGCCACCAGAAAGTCTGACCAACTGTTTGTAGCCTATGCTGCTGGAGTACAAGGAAAAGCAATCTCCAAACAAACAATTT
Organism: Protopterus annectens; assembly: GCF_019279795.1. Classification (NCBI taxonomy): domain Eukaryota; kingdom Metazoa; phylum Chordata; order Ceratodontiformes; family Protopteridae; genus Protopterus; species Protopterus annectens. The sequence goes on from NC_056743.1 coordinate 266,032,220, forward strand.
CAAAATGGATTGGACACTGCATCAGATTCTGCTATTTTCATGGAAAAGGTGTGCCAGCCAATATTAGGCCACACTCCACCAGAGCTATATCCACATCCACAGCTTTTCTAAGAGGAGTGGCTACAAAGGACATTCTAGAGGCTGCTACATGGAGCTCCGTGCATACATTTACCAAGCACTACAACCTGCCTTTATACTCCAGATCCCAAGCAGGCTTTGCTTCAGCAGTCCTGCAGGGCATTTTAGCTACACCATCCCTTTCTTAGTTCCAACCACCCCCAGCTTGGCTATGGTATTCAACCCATATGTTATGACTGCAGTTGCATTCTTGAAGGACATAGTACAGTTTTGTACCTACCATACATGTAGATGTCCAATAGATATGCAACTGCAGTCGGATTTTCCCTCCCTCCTACCCCTCTGCAACTTTCTTTATGGGTCCACTACCCCTATTCCTATTAGCTGGGGGTATCTCCTATGGTGTATCTGTTTATTACTGCTGTGCATGTCTGGAATTGTTTATCCATTCACCAAATTTAGCCTTCCTAGGAGGGCACCTGGCATCTGGGGCAAGAAACACTGAAGAAGATGGCGTCGGCCAATGCCTTTATACTCCAGCCATACTGACGTCGGAGAGGAGGCTACACCAGCCGATGCTGGACCCAGACTTTGGAATCCGGCCGAGCGAGGGCTGCCTGAGGCAGGACAACCCATATGTTATGACTGCAGTTGCATATCTATCGGACATCTACATTTATGGTAGGTACAAAACTGTACTTTTCCCTCTATTCTTCCCCCTTGTCTGTGTCTCTCTCTCTCTCTCTCTCCTTACAAGGAATTTTTGGTATTTACTTTCTACTGGTGGTACCATAACCTAGTTCCCTATTGGGGGCTCCTGACAGGGCAAGAAAAACTAATGCAATGGCATCGGCTGCCTGATTTTATACCACTGATGACCTGACGTCAGTCCTGGAGCGACAGCATCTGATGCAGAAATGCTAAGCCTCTGGTATTCCGGCTGATTGAGAGCTACTCCTGGTAGGGATAACACAAATGTGATGACTGCAACAGTGAATACACTAGAACATCTACAATTATGGTAAGTGTATACAAGTGTAGTTTCACCCACATGAAGATTCTAACAAGTAGTTATTGGGTGGGGTAGGGCAGCGAGTGACGCTGACTTCATATCCAGCTATTTATGAAGAATTTATCCAAACATTTATGAAGAATTTGAGAGTGACATAATGCAGTTTGTGCAGACAAACCAGCCTACCACCTGAGCCTTAGTAGGCTGTGAGTACTAGGATTGTGTTGCAGTTTAGCAGTCACATTGACTGATGGGAGTAGTGGCTCTTAGTACTAGGATTGTTAGTTTAGCAGTCACATTGACTGGGAGTAATCTTTGTTGAAGCTTGTCCTGGTGCTGAAGAGTTGGGGTTTTCTTCCTTTTCCAGCAGTGTGTTGTGACCTTGGAGTTCATTAGGGAGATGTGAACTGCACACTACCTGAATGGAAAATGTGGATGACTTTGCCCCCAACAGAAAAATACATTATTTTTGAATTTGGTTATTTGCTTGTCAAATGAAGTCTTGGGTAGTTTTTGGTTCAGGACTATGTTCTGTGTTTATTTTTTGTGGAGTTGTCTGAATTACTTTTGTGACTGAGCTGGTTCTTTCATCTAGAACACACAAGTCTTAATCAAGCCATCTCTCTCAGCACTACATAATGGATAATTACAAAGAATTTTGCAGTGACATTGCACATTATTGTATGTCATATATGCCCAGCCATCTTCATACTGTTCCACCTGTATATCGCATACTTTCCTGCATTTCATTAACACTGAAGTTATTAACTCTTCAGTCAGGTAAAATGGACCTGGCAAATCTCAACTCAATTGAGAAAATAAAAACATTTTTTTTCTTTAGTAAGCAAGCACCCCCACACCTTTCCTTCTTACTACCCTGTGTACTAACTACATAGTCACAAAGCCATGGAGAAAAGAAAGTTCAAATAGTTCAAGTATCTCTAATTGCACAGAAACTGTACAGGTCGTAATTTTTTTGGGAAAAAAATGACCAGTGAGTTTGATCTCTGGGAATATAAAATGACTTGAAACTAAGCCACCTTACAGTGGGCAAAGTGTTAGGGACACCATTAATAATACCTTTCGTAAAATCAGATTTCTGGATCAGTATAAGACTGCCCTATTTTCACAGAGGGCAAGCATCAGTGTGCATCAGACAAGCCCCTTGTTCGGACTTGCAGCCTGGGAGTCCGAGAATCAAGTTGGAGGGATGAGAGGTCATATCCATACTGTCTGTACTGCATTACAAAATGAGGCTTTTTCGAAAGAGCATGATGCTGCAGGTCTCCCGTTAAATGGAGAGCAGAGTCAAACCAAGGGTATGGAGATATATTAAATGGACAGCTACTTTCATCCTGGTTGTCATATGTCTGTACACCCCAAGGAAACTAACTATTTCTTAAAATATGCATTTTGTACTTGTATATCTGGTATACATTTTCCCTTTAATAGTCTCTTCTCCTGTCATCTTGTTGGTAGTAAAGCCAACACCTTGAACTGGTGAAGTCAAATGGGAAAACAACTGGTGGTCAAGAGAGAAGGGACTGAAAATAGAATAGGACTGAACAAAAAAAAAAAAAAAAGCCAGATCCTTTTGTACTTGTATACAATAGTCTGCATTCAGTCATAGAAACCTAGAATCCTGGTATGCAGATACATCTTAGAAATCCTGAATGAGGCGTACTTGTGTATCTGTAATGCTTTTGAACAAAAAAAATCATCATGTCCATTTGGTAGCTTGCTTTTTTGTGTTTTTTCATAATGGTCTCGTGTCATAGTGTAGTCTGTGTGGAAAGTAGTTACAGACAGAGGTCCTTTCCAGTCAGACTGTAAAGCACTTTGATTTCCTCATGGTGGGGTTAAGGTGATCCTCCTACACCAGTATGTCTTCATGATGCTGTGCTGTAAAGGGGAGAGCAATCCCCATCACCTTCATTTCTTTACTGCTACAAGAAGCATTCTGCTGGTTGTTCGTGAGTCTGCTCTTAAGTTGTGTTTAAGAGCAGTAAGTACCCTAGTTCGGACATTTTGTTCTACCTCAAGTCTTTTAAAAAGAAGACTTTACTTTGTTGTACTGATATGTTAGGGGGTGTGGGATGCCTTTCTCTCCTCCAGCCAGGGAGACTTTCATGAGTGAAGGTTGAAAGAAAAAAATCCCTCCCCTAAAGGAGAAACGTATTGAAAGAAAACAAGAGAAGCCTAGAAAGTTGGTAGTTAGAATCCATAAGCAGGAGTGAATCCTTACCAAAACCTGAGAGTGTCATCTGCATTCCTAAGGCACAGCCTTATCTGCTCATTGTTTGAGTATCTACTCTCGAAGTCCCCACCTCTAATAGCACCTTTTTAGGCAGATTTTATATTCCCAGTGTTTTGTAAGCTGACCCTGACTGCTTTGTCTGTGTCACTGTCGGCTGTCTGTTCTTTGGAACCTTTTTTTGTTGGGGGGGGGCATTTTTTATGTTCAGGAGTTTCTTGCTTTCTTGATCCTGCATCCTAGAGGCAGGTGTGCCTCCTACCATTTTATTGACGACTCCTGCAATTCTCTCATTGGATACTAGTATTTGGTCACCCTTAGATGTGCCCCCGACAGTACTTGCTTGGACTCTTGTAATGAGAATTCATAGCAGAACACATGGCAGTCTGGCACTGAGCTGCCTTCTGTTGAAGGACAGTGTCTGAACTGTTCAGACTGTCTTAAGTGGGCAACCATCCAGTCAGATGGGGTGGGTATCTTGGTGTAGATAATTGTGCCTGGAGGCAACTACAGACACCACCATAAGGAAGCATGTGTGATCAAGCTACATGTCTGATTACTATGGCTTCTTACAGCAGCTCTGTTAAGCTTTCTGTAAGTAAACGGTTTCATTCTTTGGCTGACGCAATTTTGTTAAAGGTAGCTAGACAGGCCTTGGCACTTATTCACAACCTTTATGGCAGTTTGGCTGTGCTTTACAAGCTCGTGTGACTTTTTTTGTCTTTGTGCAATCTGTTTTACTGATTGGATTGCAATCTTAGCCATGTTGAGTTGTAGTTGCTTGTAAATGATGGCTCAGGTTGTCAGTTGCTTTATATCACTGTTACTTTACATGCACAAGTAAGGTGTAATGTTGCTCGTGTGCCTGTTTAGTAGGAAATCTGATCTCACAACCCTCTGGAAAAAGAGTGAGCAGGCGTTTTATAGTGCCTGTAAAAGATTGCTCTTTTTTTCCAAGGTGCAGTAACCTTGTAGTAGGAATAACAGCATTAGGGGATGTTGGGCATTGGGGTGCAAGGGGAATTGCCTCCCTCTCTGAAAGATGGTCATGTTTACCAGGCTTTTATAGTCCAGGTTCACATGAATCCAGTATATGTGTATGTTTAAATAACTGCAGATAGTTAGAACATTACAAAAATGTAAGCATATTTAGCTTCATAAGAAGCGCGATCTCTATATTTA
>NC_056743.1:266037245-266081804 GCF_019279795.1 Protopterus annectens
GCATTCTTTATCCCCCCCTTTTGGGCCCAGGTCTTGCAGGGTCTTGGCTCCACCTAGTTCCACTTGGTGCCTACCACCCGTTTTTTAACTTTGGGATTCTACCCATTTGTTATGACTGCAGTTGTATGCATGATGAACATAGTACAGCTTTGTACCTACTATAAATGTAGATGTTTGAGTGCTAATATAGGTGCAGTCCATGTTTCCCTCCCTCCTTCCCCTCTTGGGACAGGCCTTATGGCCAACACCTCCTCATACAACCTCATTGGGGTATTCTTTTATGGTGTATTTGCTTGCAACTACTGTTTTTTGATTATATTGCATTTGCTTTACTACATAAATTTATGTTTTGCCTTCCTTCTGGGGGCACCTGACATTTGGGGCAAGAAAAACTGAAGAAAATGGCGTTGGCTGATTCTTTTATACCCCTGTCACACTTATGTCAGGGAAGAAGCGACGACCACCGACGCCGGACCTAGACTTTGGAATTTGGCCGATCGAGGACCCGCCTGACGGCAGGAGAACCTATCTGTTATGACTGCAGCTGTATTAGCACTCAAACATCTACATTTATGGTAGGTACAAAACTGTACTTTTTCTTTGTACTCATTTTATGTTTTCATTGGAAATGCGGGACTACATGTAAGGCACATTGAAGAATGCAGCCTTCTGCTCCCCAGGAATATTGTACCTTGAAAATATAATGCATCCTTGTTAAATCCACACCCGAGTTACTGTTATAGTGGTATAGCTGTAGAAGCCTTATAGGACAGTCCTTTGTGTCTCAATTTTGTCTTTTAGTTGTTGATGTAAAGCCTTAAGAAGGTGGATGTTGTCTTTTTCTGTAGCAGTAGCTACTTGTAAGATAAGAAAATTATAAATTGTAATGGAAATTCAGTTATTTGGTATAATTGGATGCGAACCAAGGTCTAAATTATCAAAGTTCTGTGTATTTAATTTTGTCCCTTAACTTTTACACATTACTATTCTTTTTCTGAATAAAGGTGACATTTGTGAAAGGATGTGTGTTATTCTGAACACCGAAGTGTATCCTCGCATTCTAGGTTAAGGTCTAGATATTAATTTGATGAAAGATTATGAAGCAAAAGAGTATATTTCCTTGATTTATAGGAAAAAATATTCTAATGGCTTCATTATACTAGTGCGCATCCTGAGCACCAAAAAAGATCTGTAATTAAAGGTCAATTAGTGAGAGCTGCGCGAATTATTACAAGATATACAGATTTTTTAAATGAATGCGAACATTTAAGGAGAATGTTTATTAATAAGGAATATCCAGTGTGGTTAAACAAATTAATTTTAGAAGTTATTCAAAAAAGAGAAAATGGTCACTTTAAACCAATTTTGCAAGGTAAAAGTGAAGTTGGTACTGATGCTGCAAGTAATGTAGATTTAAGTAGGTTTGACGATAGACTATCATAAGTTTAGATACATCTAGTAAAAATAAGAATATTAGAATAGAAGAATTTTCAAAAGCTTTAGTTATCACTTTTTCACAAGATTATCAAATATTAAAAGAAGTTTTTTATAATAATTGGGAAATTGTATTTGGGGATACCCAGTATGGAAATCATATAGGTCAATCCCCAAAAATTGTCTATAGGAATGGGAAATGTTTTAAAGATTTATTAAAATCTAATAATAATATAGGAATGTCTAAAAAAGTGAAGAGTGGAAACTATAGATCTGGAGCATGTAAATGGTGCTTTAAAATCCAAGAAGGAGATAGTTTCACTATACGCGATAAGAAGTAAGAAGTATTATATTAGAAAGAAGTTTAATTGTAAATCTAAAGCGGTTGTTTACCTTGCAAGTTGTAATTCTTTCTCCTTTTACGTAGGAAAAACTGAAAGAATATTCACTCAGAGAATCTATGAGCATGAATATGCTATAAAAAATGAAAAGTGAAATAACGCGCTAGCAAAACATATAAATGAATGTAATCATAATTTTAATTGTATGGTTATAGATCAAGTGGAAATAGAAGAAAGAACCCCGTGGAATGTAATTTTAGAAGAAAGAGAACTTACCTGGCAAATTAAATTACAAGCTGATTGTATGCCAGGTTTAAATGAGAGAAGTTCTATAGGGTCAATTTTAAAATTAAAAGCATTGACCCGTAATAAAATTCAAGATTAATTTAATATTTGATTTTAAGTATTTTAATAATTTTGAATATATATGGAGGAAGCTATTAGTAATAATGTTATATGATAATTTATTATAGAAAATATATTAATTGTGATATTTATTATTTAATATTTAATAATTTATAAATATTAAGGGTTGGAGAGGTTGTGATCGCATGATTTATATAAAATGAATGATTTAAATTAGTTTTTAAAAAATATTTATATAATATCATGCATTAGTATTGCCTTTATTAGCATTTTATTGTTTATGCATTCCTTGAATTATATTTAGAAATTTTATTTCCCATTTTTTGGCTACTGAGCATGCTCCATTTTGAATTTAATTTTGGTGCAATTTTCTGTGAAGGTTATAAAAGGAAATGATGTAATGGATGTTTGAAGAAGTTTAAAATATTTAAACGAAAGTGCTCACATTGAATTATATTCTTGTTCTTAGGTGTTTCTATTTGGCGTTTTAAGTTTGTTCAAAGTACGTTTTAGTTGTACAAGTTTTGTTCATCATTAAATGATATTTATCGTCTAGCTGGTGACTTTTCGTCTACATTTGTTCAATAGTTTGGTCGTTGCTTATGTCTTAAGGTCCTAGTATGTCAAGATCTTCTTGAGGAAGGGTCACTTTAACAGTATGTCAGAACACCAGGATTTGTCCCACCTTATCTTCATCCTAGTCAGATTTTTAAACTTGCGGTATTCTCTTTGTAGGCTTGCTGTGATCTTGTCTGTGTTCTGTGGTTGAATGGTAGATAATCCAGGCAGCCCTATAATGTGGGTGCTGATAGGCAGTTTCTTTAATTGTTATAATCCATATGATTGTATTCCTCATCAATGTCAGTTATGTCAGCTGCATAGTGGCCTGCAAATTTTCTCTGGTATTTTCCCCAAACTCTTCAGTCAAACTTCATTTAAAGTTGAAACTGTGATTGTGCCACCATCTCTTTTACCACAGTATATAGTGTTTTTGCAGTTTTGATTTTTTGTCTGTACTTGGTCTTGGAAACAATTGAACCTTCAAAATAAGAGGAGAAAGGACATGGTTAAAAGTATCATAAGGCATTTGCCAAGGGAAGATGCCAGGGAATTAATATTGCCAAGGGAAGATGCCAGGGAATTAATATTGCCAGTATTTTTGCAGTGTGTACTAATTTTCAAATATTTTTTGTCTGGACCAAATTTAAACTTTTTTGTAAATGTGTATAGTTTTTGTTTGATCTGTTATGTTATTATATTGTATAGTATAGTTTAGTTTAGTTATGCATTTAATCTTTATCTACTGTTGGTGTTTTATGTTTAGGCCTGAGCCTGTAAATGGTCATATTTGGTCAGTGATATACCCCCAGTAAACAAAAAGAAGTAATTAAATACAGTGCTAATTTCAAAGTAAATTGTTATATTCTACCTTGGGTGATATCAACCATATGTCATATTTTTAGTATTGCAGTAGACTGTTTCTACAACAAAATGCGTAATTCTTCTAAGTTATACTGAATATTGCAAAGCAGTTTTTTACATCTTGAAGTATTTTAACAGTTGTAGCCTTTTGTTACATTTTTATATATTTGGAATATGTCAGTTAGTAAATGTATAAATAGCCGTTTTCTTACCTTTTTAATTGTTCATGTTTTTTTTAACAGAATGTTAGAAACTATGAACCCCATGCATCTCATGTGGCTGCCGATAAATCCAACTTGTAAGATTGGTGTTTGGAATATATCCTTCCGTCCGGATGACAGTTCCCCCATTATGTGGCTTTAGGCAAAAGCTACAACTTTCTGTGGATCTTCAGCAGTATCATTGCAGAGATCAGATTTAGTCTTTAATATGCTTTTAATAGCACTAAAAGTATGTTAGTAATATATTTTTATGATCATGTAAAATTTTGCTTTCATTTCAGTGCTTGCAGTTTGTTTATGCTTCTTACAACTGTTTAGTTGAAGTTTGCTGGTTCCATTAGCTTATTTTTGACATTAAGAACTTGCTGTTTAAAAAAAAAAAAACTACTAGAGAAGACTAGCAGTTGTTACTTATTACTATTAATATGTTTGTTATAAATATGTCTATACTTTGTTGCTGCTCAAGTGCATAAAGTTTGAAGTGTTTGAGCTGTTGTACATGTCATGGAAGCACTGTGATATTGTTGCATCACTGTTTGCTCATGCATTGTCCCTATAATTTAAACATGCAAACAAATAGGTAAAAAGGTCACAAAGACCAACTTTGTATAAAAAAAACGTAGCCTGGCTAGAGGGGTTTGACTTTAGGGTTCCTATTAGAAGACCAAAGACACATTCTTTTGAATGTGTCTTGGTTGAACTTAAAAGACTGAAACGGCAAAATATAAAAGTGACTTTTAAAGAAATTGTTTCCCTGGGAAAGAGTTTGCCTAGCCACTTTGTTACTTTGCCATTTTCTGCACTATTGTGCTGTCTCAGAGTTGTTATATTCAAGTAGGGGGTTGTGGGGGGTGAAGCCCCCTTTGCTTTTCATTTTTTATTTTTTTGTTGGAATAGCGATTTTTTTTCCCCTTGGAAAAAAATTGCTGTTCTGACAGGTCGACATTGTAAGTTTTGCTTACATAGGGTCTATTAATCATAGTTTACTTTTTTAAGCTTTTGGTGATCTGATATAGATTCAGACTTTATTGGTCTGAATATACCCGTAAAAGACATGAAAAGTAATAAGTCATGGGTGAAAACTATAGATTGCCTTTGTTTTGCATAATTTAAATATGGAGATGCAATCTGTATATTTTACATGCCAACTGTAGACTTTGCTAAGTGACTGGTACCTACAGAAAGCTTAAGTAGTACTTGTGAAAAGTGTGTGAGTATATATGTACATGAAATGTGTGTAATATATGAGGGATTGTGTGGTACTACACACAAGCGCACACACACATATATCTATATATGAAGCTACACGTGTGCATATAGGAAGTATTGATATAGTGGATGTGCATAAAGGAGCAGCAGTGTATTATTTTGTCAGAACTTTTGCATCCTAATATCTTACTGTGAAACGCTTTTTATATGTTGCAGTTTTAACATTTGTTATTAATTCCTTAAAGTATGGAGATATGAAGGTTTGTAATTCAAGGAATATTTTTACAAGGGGGAAATTTGATCCGTTCATTGATGGCTCAGTTTGTTTTTGCTGCTGGTACTCTTAAGTAGTTTAATTGTTAACCTTTTGTGTATATTAAACCGCAAGTGCCTGAACTTTTTTAAGATATTAACTGTATTAATCCAATGATTTCTTAGCAATTTTGACTAAACTGAATGCTGTCACTGTGCTTAATATCTTTGGAAGTTTGACATCAAACGTCTTTGTTACAATTGTGGGGTGCCATGGAAATTCAAAAGACGTTTTTAATGCTCAGCTTGCATGATAGATGGAAAAGTACCTTTTTAGTAGAATTCTTTAGAAAACACTATAAAAGTTGGGGGATTGCTCACTAACATTGTGTTTCGGTGTTTAATAATGTGCTAATACTATTTTTACGTCACTTTTGAAAGAATGTGTTTGAAGCATGGGAATGTTGGAGTATGGTATCAGTTAAGCAAGTACATCAATAAGTGAAACACTGAAATCATTGGCAGTAGTATTTAAAGCTAACATTTTGACTTTTGTATTTTAATTATGCTGAAAAATCTTTATTAAGCAGGAGAATTAAGTTTCTGAAGAGCCATCTTTGTATAACTATATTTGCTTGACAAATAACATCCGTCTTTTCTGTCTTATTTTGTTGGAGGAAGCTAGACCATGGCAAATTTAGTTCTGTAATTTGGGCCTATTTTTTGTTTGTACAGATGGGTTTTCATGTCTGTCATTAATGTTTTACTGTTTTTGTATAGCAAATAAATTTAAATGCATTTCAATCGTCTTTATTGTGACAGATTAATTTATTCATCTGCGTCCTATAACATTATTTCTTTTGTAATTATGTAGTAAAGTGCACTGTGCTGTGGGGAACAAAGAAATGATATGTAGTAGCCAAGACTGAATCAAGAGTAAGTAACCTCTTGGTTGGAAGATTAGAGCAGATTTCAGATGGTGTGAAGTATGCGTATGAAACAGTAATTTTAGTGTGACAATGTTAGTAACCATAGATTTTGAAATGCTTAACTGAAGAATCAATTATTGTAGTAATAGTATAGGATTGAGATGGTGTTCAACAACACCAGCAGCCTAACAGAGGCGTATAAATGGCCTTCATAAGTGTGATATGGGCAGATGCATTTCTAAGGAGATGAGATTATGAAATCAGACATTATATATTTTGGTTGTGTTGGTGCCGTGTGTTGAAGATTTGTTGCATGTTACACTTGGGTGAAAGAGAGCATGGAGTTGGGTGTATGATGTGTATGTATATGGGGGGAGTGGGTGTAATTGAAACAGAGCAAGCAGTGTTATGAGGGGATGGGGGGTAATTGACTCTCTTGGTTAATGGGAATGTCATTTGATTGCTGTCTCATTATTTAAGGTGTATTGAGAAATATTTTGTTTGGATTCGAAAGCCCAGCTGCAAGTAGGACAGCAAGTTAGATAAGAGATGCTAATTGCTAACAGCAATGGAAGTAAAGCTGGATAAAGTATTCTGATTTGTTACCAAGATGTGTAAGGATAAACTGGGCACTGTGTTTATGGACTAAGAGGAGTACACATGGGACATACTTTCTGTGACAGGCTGGAGGTCAGGTGAAGTTGGGATGCAGATTAAGGATAGACTGGTGGCAGGGTTAGTTGCAGTTGATAGGCATTGTGGAGACTGAAGCAACTGAATGCTTACAAAAGGGAAGTGTAAAAGGTAGGCATCATATTTCAGTTTATAGTAGGAGGGGCAGAAGTAAAGGACACTGATCATACAGGGTCTAGATTGGGGGATACTGCTGACTTTGAGGAAGATAGATTATAGTGATATCTTTTAGGCTGGGGTTTAACAGCCTGGGGGAGGTGCGATTTTATATAGTGTAACCAGTTCTTGCCAGCATGAGACTTGGGGATGTGGGGAGCCATGAGACTTTTTTTCCTGTGGTGCGAGATAGTTTATTGGATTGTTTGCATACTAAATTTTTAGGTGCTTTTTTTCCCATTGCTGACAATTGACATTCAGATCTTTGAACTGCAGACTACCAGTTATGTAAAGGCCCTTTGCTTCTCATTGGTGGGACAGTGGCATAGATGTGAGGAGACAGTGTAGGGCGTATGTAAAGTGTGATTCTCCATGGTACCACAATGCCTTTCTGCACACAAGTTCAGTGTTGATATTGGAAGAAGTCTTTATTCTTGATCTACAGCTGATTTCATAGGATCAGTAGAATTTAATAACTCTAGATAGTCTCTTTGTAGCTGAAGGCATGTTGTCCTATTGGACCACTTTTTTTTTTTTCAAATGCTGTATTTTGCAAAATGGTTGGTTATAAGTAGAAAAATACTTTAAGGAAAGGGAATGAGGAGAAAATAAATTCTACAAGAACTTTCCAGAAACTAAATAGAAAAGTCTGTATGTTGCAGTTATCTTTTAGTTTTATTTGTGCAGAAGCTGTATTTAAAGCCTGTAAAACTGACAGTTTATATGTTTGCAGAGAGTCACTGAAACAGTAGGCTTACTGTTTTTAGCCACTTTATTAGTGTCTTCTCAGCTTGAAATTGCAAAAATGGAGACTTCACTATGAGGTACAAACATATCTCACCCTGGGTAGGCTGTGTCTTTGTTGCATGAATTGTTCAGGTCTTCTCTGCATTTTTGGTGTTGTATAGTTTCAGATTTTCCAGTAGCATTTTTATTGCATAGTGTAGTATGTCCATTCCTGATGTTTTTTCCACTTTTCTAATTAAACTTTTTCTTTTTTCACATTTTCTCTTCTGATGGTGATTTAATTCTCTATCCGGGCCAGTTATGATTGGCAACTGCAGACAATTTTCTATTCCTGGTCTCTCTAGTTTAGGCAATTTATGTAAGGTTGGTAATTTCAAGATATTTGATAAATTATTCAAGGCACAAGGTTAAAAGAGAAAGCATTAGTTTTGTTTTTTACCTGAAAGAATCTGAACTGTTCTCTGGATTTTTTTTCAAAGTCAAGTTGATTTAGAAGATGGCTGAATATATTTGTGACTGCCCTCTTTTACCTGGGGCCAGTAGTCAAGGAGCGCCAGTCTTCACCAACACGGGTGAGAGACTTTCACTAAAATGGGTGGATTTACACCGTATTTTCAAATGCAGCGCTCTCCATCAAGCACAGTTTTCCACAAGAGCACACTGAAAACATGCTTTAGACCACGGTACTGGACTCTGTCTCCAGATCCAAAATAAGACTTACTTTGGAGCACTGTGTCCCAGTTCTAAGTAACTGACACACCCACACCTAGGTATTTGTCACACACATGTACATACACTCTTGGGAAAGACTACCACAGATTCACCAGTTGTGTCCATTATCTAAAGACTATAAAGTAGATTGCTGCCACCAGCTCGTTACTGTCAGGCTCTTACAAGGGTATGCAATTATACAGATTAAAAATCAATGCTAAAATAAATGGTAGAGTGTAATCCAAGAAGCAAGGCTTTTTGGAGTGGCCAAGGCATCACTAAAATAAGCACAGATGCTTTCAAGATGTTAAAGGTAATCTCTAAAAGACCAGCCACAATGAATGGTATAAATATTGTTTAATAAGAAAATACAATAGAAACATGAGAAAATTAAATATTTAAGTGCAATAAATAGTTTCAATCACTGGAGAAATAAACATAACACAGTTGGACAGATTCAAGCTGATGCATAAAATCATAATTTAGGTAATCTCACTTAAATTCTTGACTGCCTAAAGAATTGTTCCCTAGCTAATTAATTCAGCAAGGCAAGATTAGATACTGAGTTGCCCTCTTCCACAAGGCAAGGTTGTGATCTTCCTACTGCTGAACTGATCTCAGCTAACTGAACAATCTAATAACCAAGTTGATAACTGTCATAGATTTTTATTTGGACCCAGAGAAAAAGAAAAATCACAAACGGCTGCTGCCAGAGACTTCAGATGGTTATAGAATATCAGATTTGATCACATGATGCTGATAGAGTACAGTCTCAGATTTTTTAATATCTGTTGTAGTATTTGAAAACTGCAGATTTTCTTTAAAAATAACCATTCAGTTTAGTTACAGCAACATAAACATTTGTACAAGTCAGTGTGATAGTCAAATGACAGAAAACTGTTTACAAAATTTCAGCCAACTATGCATGTATATGTTATACATACAATGCCTTCTGGTACAGCTGGCAGTACCTCACAATGTCACATCTAATCACCACCCCCCCCCCCTTTTGAAGGTCAAGCTAGTTTTTCAAGTTTCCTTGGAAAAACATTGCTAGAGAGAAATGGGTCTATGTAGGAACACATTAACCTATATACTGTCTCGGGAGTCTATCTGCATTGGCATTGCAATAATTTGGACTGGCCAACACAGGGCGTTGTCTCAAAGCCCCTTTAAACTTTTGGAATATCTGCTTGCAGGCTGGGGTCCATACTACCCTTATCTGGCCTGTTTTTCCTTTTCAGGTCTGTGAGGGGAGTAGCTATTGTACTATAACTGGGAGCAAAATTTCTTTACCACTACGCTCTCCCCAAGAATGCTGTTACCTCCTTTTTGGTAACAGAGGCAGACCACACCTGAATAGCTTCCACTTTGGCAGGTTCTGGCCTAATCTTACCATTCCTCCCTCTGTGTCCCCAGTATGAGATCTCTGCCATACTCGCCTGTCACTTACTGGGCGTAATGGTTTGTCCTCCCTTTTGCATTCTTCCCAGGACCTTCCTGACATGGAGGAGTCATTATGTTAATATAGTACAATTTGTGCCCATGGCCATCAGGTTTACCATATAATTAACATCCTTGACCTTCCTTACCACTTCAAAGGGTCACTTCCAAGTTGCCTGCAGCTTACTGTATCTGACAGGAATGAGCACCATAACCTGCTGTCCCACAGCATACACTTTTCGGGTGAAGTGTTGTAATACCAGACCTTTTTTTGTTGGGGTCTTGCTGGGTTTTCCATGGCCAAGCCTTGTGCTGAGGTTTAGGACTTTATGCCACAACAGACTTCTTGCAGGATTCACACTCACCATCTCACTCATCAAATCTGAAAAGTACCATCACCTTATATGCATACAGCAGCTCAAAGGGTGAAAAAAACCTATGGATTCCTAGGGTACCTCTTTGTATGCAAACTGTAGATGGGGCAAATATTTATCTCATTTTCTCCTAAACTGGCCTGCAAATGCCTGTTGCATGGTCTTTAGTGTAGAGTTTAACCTCCCCACAAAACTGTTAATCTGGAGGTGGTAGGGAGTAGTCTTTAAGTGCTTCACCCATAGCACTTCTATAGACAGGCCAGCAGCTCTGACATGAAAATGGCACCACTGTCAGTATTTTTTTCAGGAAATCTACCTTGCTGGAAGTCTCCAACAAGGCACTTGCTACTTTCTGTGCCTTGGAATACAGAGACACCTTCTCAGGGTATCTAGTAACAAACTTACTACCAGCAGGTTATACTTCCCTTTGGAACTTGGGGTACTCAGGCCCCACAGTATCCATAGCTACCCTCTGAAATGGCTCCTCATCCACATGGAAAGGCAGCAATAGAGGTTTGACCTTGTTCTGTACCTTGCCTACCTTTTGGTATTGGTCAGAGGTCCTGCAGTATCATGTTACATTCTTTGCAATCCCTGGCTAGTAGAAGTTCTGCATAGTAGGTCTCTTAGTACACTTTATGCCCATGTGATCTGCAAAAGGAATGCCATGGGCTATGGCTAGAGGTGCCAAATGGTAGGCATTGGGCTCTACCAACTGCTGTATTAACTGACCCTCTAGCCCTGCCTCAGAGATCCACCCTCTGTACAGTAGCCATTTATTCCAGTACACAGGCTGCACTTTTCCTTCAGCATCAGCTGCCTCCTTGGGCATCTCCCTCAAACCTCTTAGGGTAGGGTCTGAAACCTGTTCCTGCCTCAGCTCCACTTTTGTGACCCTTCCCAGCTCCCATTCCACAGGAATCCTATGATCTTTTGACAGTAGTGCCTCTTTGGCAGCCTGGGTAGTACCACTCACCTATGTCCTTGCATTCACTTTTCCACATGAACATCAGTGACTACCAGTAGCTGCATTAAATTTCAGGCTAGTCTAATTGTGTGTAATTGCATACACACAAGGTACTATATTAGAAAAAGCATTCCCTGTTAAGACATCTGCAGGGATATCCTCAAACACACACAACTGCTTTTTCCTTTTTTCACACTCCCAGTCAAGGTAAACACTAGCGAGAGGTATTTGGAATGGGGTCACTTCTAAAGCTCTAATGGGTATGGACTGCTTAAGCAAGTACAGCTCTTTAAGCACTGCAAGCTTCACAACAGTTATATCAGAGGCTGTCTCTTTTAGCCCTGGCCTGTCTTCCATCCACTAAGCTAGGATGCAAACTCCAGTGATAGCTGGGTGCCTCTGTTTGCAAACAACTTACTACTGGCATGCTTTGCTTGCTCCCTCACCTTTTGTTCCCCACCTTCCTTCATTGGTTATTTGTATGCTGCATAGCCCTTCTGGTTACATTTAAAATGTCTAATCCCTGATCCTGGCTAAGTTCCTGAACTAGCAGATTCCCGTCTTACTGGTAGACTCAGTTGAGGTGGTTTAGGCTGATCACCATGGGTTACCTTATATACATGTACAGCACTGTGGGTATCACCTTCTTGCGCAGTGATGTCCTGCATGCTCTGTGGCAATCCCCTTTTCTCCCCAGCCAATCTGCAGAGTTGCACACTTGGTCTGCTTACCAGATTCTCATGTCTTCGGGCAAAGTATAAAGGGCTTGTTTAATCACCAAAAGGTTTGTTAGCTTTCAGAATTGGTGAACTGGCCCCCACTCACCCACCTATGGAAGTAAGTGCTTAACTCAGGAGTATAATCACACTTTCATCTGCCTTGTGGCTATGTTCGCAGAGCTTTTTTCTGTAAGCTTCAGTTGTTAATTTGTAATAGTTCAGTAAACAAAAACTAGTTTAAGCAATCAGTATCCGATAATTTAGAAACAGTAGTTATAACTTTACCATGGTGTAAGGGTTTCAGGAACCATACCCAGAGCTTTTGGTCAACATTATACTGTTTACATACTTTTTTCAAATATATGAATAAAGCTATGCGAGTCATCCCCCTCTGCAAATTGTGGAAGAAATTTACTGACTTTTATTGATTTTTGGGGTCTAGTTATTCCCTTCACCATTGCTTCCATGACTGAAGAGTCAGCATCTCACGCTTGTGTTGTTGCTGCTTCTCTTTAGATTCCAGTCACCACAATCTCTCCAGTCTCCAAATGCTACAGTGGATGTTGATGCTGCTTCTCCTTTTTTTAGCCTCCAGTTCAGTTATCTTTAACTACAGACATATTTTTAAATCCTCTGAGAAAAGGTGAACTGTCCTGTGTCCAAAGGCTGCACATCCCCATCACCAGACTGGCTATCTTCCTGGCTGGTGGGCAAGGCTGCAGCTGTGTTTAAGGCTGAAATCCTCTCTTCTTTTCTTTTTTTTGTTTTTTATTTTTTTGTCAGGTTGGCGTGCACCAGTCCTTTGGCTTTGCACAACTTGGTCAGCTGATTCTCTGTCAACTTGCTGTAATCTTCTGCTGACATCTTTGCCTGCTGTCACCGACCTAAATAAAAATAAATCAAACTGTTGTGAAACAAACTCTATTTACCTTGTGGCTGATTAGTATACATACCTTCAGTGACCACTGTCCCCCGGCTATTGTAGTACAATTACTATCTCACTGTTCTGTTACTAATGTGTGATGGGACCTCTTTACCTGGGCTATCAATTAAGGAGCCTCATTCCTCATCACTGACACAGGTGAGAGACCAAGAACAGTGGTGGATTTGAACAGTATTTTCAGATGCAACTCTCTGCATCAAGCATAGTTTTCTCCAAGAGCGGCAATATAATTACATACACTTTCATCTGTCTTGTGGCTATGTTCAAAGAGCTTTTTTTCTTTAAGCTTCAGCTGTTAAAACTTGTAACAGTTCAGTAAACAAAACAGTTTTTTGTAATGTACATACACACACTCTCTCCTAGGAAAGGCTGGTACAGATACACCAGCTGTGTCCCCTCTCTCCAGAATAAGGTAGATTGTTGTCATCAGACAGTTACTGCCAGGTTCTTACAAGGGTATCCAATTATACTGAATAAAATTAGTGCTAAAATAAATGGTAGAGTGTAATCCAAGCAGCAAGGCTTTTTGGAGTGGCCAAGGTATCCCTAAAATAAGCACATGTGCCCTCTAGATGTTCAGGGTAATTTCTAAAAGGCCAGCCACAATGAGAGGCATAAAATATGCAATGAAAAAATAGTAAAATAGATAACATGAGAATATGAAATGAAAGTACAGTAAACATTTGAGTTTCAATCACAGGAGAAATAAAAATAACACAGTTGGACAGATTCAAGCTGATACAGAAAAATACTACTTGGCTAATCTGACTAATTTTGGACTGTGTAAAGAACTGTTCCCTAGCTAACTTAATTAAGCACAGCAGGATTGGATACTGATCAGTTTACTTCCACAAGGCAAGGTGATGATCTTTCAACTACTGAACTGATCTCAACTAACTGGACAGTTCAACAACAGAGTGTGATAACTACCCAATATTTTTATATCAGGTTCCAAACAAACAAAAAAAAAAAACAGAACTGCTGCTGCCAGAGTTCTGTTTTTCAGCTGGTTATAGAACATTAGATTTAATTGCATGACTCTAGTAGAGTACAGGCTCGGAGCTTTTCTAACATCTTTTGCAGTAGTTGAAAATTATAGAATTCTTTGTTAAAACATAAACATTCAATTAGTTACACTTTATACAGTTTTATCATAAGCATCTGTATTAAGTCACGGATAGTCAAATGACAGAAAATTACCTATGAATTTGTGCGATAGTCAAATTACAGAAAACAATTTACAAACATCTAGCCAACTGTGCTAACATATATTACACATACACTGCATTACTTTTGGTACAGCTGGCAATACCCCACAGTATCCCAGTATTAAGTAGAAGCTGTTAAGATTCTGTGACCTCACTGACTTCACTGTTAGCAGTGTCACTTACAGGGACATGTTGAAATTTATTACAGTGCCTGGAGAGTCTTTTCTGACATTAGTGTTCACCAGATAAAGGATTATTCAAAGATTATCTTTGGTACCAGTAGGTGCTGGAGAGTAAGGGGCATAAGCCACAGCTGCCTGTAGTGGAAGATCCAGTAGTTTATTTGCAAAAGGTTCTGCCTTCCACTTGATGGGAGTAACATCTTTTGTCTTTGCCCTGAGTTCAATTATTTTTGAAAAATTGATAAATATTACTCTAAAATGAGCAGAGGTCTCTTAACTGTGATTCAATTTCAGTTGCCCTTATGAGAAGAATTTAGAGCTAAATCCTCTTCACCTACAATGATCCATGTGAAAACATAGATACGATAGCAGACGTTCCCCATTTTAACCTTAAGAATGTGGGAGAATTTTTCAATTTAGTCTTTCACTACTCACCTTTTTATTTTTGATCATTTTGGTCATAATCTCTTCATTGTTCTGGTTTTCTTCATAAAGATATTGGTTTTAGTTATGCTGTAAACATAGTGAAAATTTTAACATGGTCTTACAAAAAGTTTCCTTTTCAAAGGAGAGACGGTCATAGATTTGAGAAATACCAGAATTGTTGGTAGTATTCCCTTACTGAAAAACATTCCTGTGTTTATGGGATACAATTTCATAGGATCCTGATTATTGCCTCTGCTCATAAGTCAGCTAACCCTTGTGTATATGAATGTTTGTGTCTATAAAATATCGAATCTCATTTAATCTATAACAAAAATAAATGCAAAAAACACTGAAGTATTGCAAATGTCTAACCACAAAACATTGACTAATTATATTAATGTAGTGTGCTATATATCAAACATACCAGCTACAAGACCAAGATCCGATGTCCATTTGGTAGTAGTTTCAGTAACAAAATGTGTAAGGTTAGGGACAGGTAAAATTAGGTTTGGCACATATGAGTAAGGTGGGCAGAGGGACTTCTTTGTTGTCGCACATTTACAGTTGAACTTTCTGTACTTACTTGCAATGACTATTAGGACCCATATTTCAGGTAATATTACTATTCCCTTTTTATTGGCCTTAGTATCACATGGAAGGTCTCCCATGACACCCTGTCTTTGACAAATTGACATGCTCATTTTTGTTCAAATGCATGTTTTGTAATCTTGCTGTTTGCACCAAATTTTTTGCCTTTTTGTTTCTTCGTACGTCCATTTACATTCCATGTTAATGTTGGCAAAAGTCATTGTGATGAAAAGCTATTACTCGCACTTTTCCCTTGAAAGTCCTTGCTGTTTATTTGGACAGAGTAATGGTTGGTAATCTGACGTATGCAGTTGTTTCTGTCTCAAGGTATTTCACATTATCCCAGACTTATTACTTCAGTAAAGAAGTAACTAAATCCATGTTTAAAAAAACCCTCCAACATCCCATTTTAACTCATTCACAGCAACAGAGCTCTGGAAGTTTGTACTGTTAATTTCCAGTGATTTTTTTTTTTTTTCAAAACACTCAGGATGTAATGTAGTCTTAAAAAAATAATGTTAAAATCTCTGGAGAAAAATGTAAATGACACTGACCAACACAAGCAAAGCTTTACAGTGGTAATGCTTATTGAATCTTAGATCTTAAACTGAATTTTATTTGTAATAATAAACTCAGTAAATATTTATTTTTCACTGTTGGGTAAACCTCTTAAAATATCTCCATGACCACTCAGGCTGCACATAAACTCTCAACAGCATTTTATTTGTACATCTGTGAGCTTATGTGAGTCTAGCATTTTCTTTATCTGCTACTTGTTTGCGATATTTAGATAAACTTGGTGCTAGATTGACACTCTTACCTCATGTGCAAAAATAAAGGTTTCTGGATGGATGAAAATTATGGTGATTTACATAGTATATTTTAAACACTTTAATATTTTTAGTGGTACTAGTCAAGTATCAGCACAGTTATTTTGCATCATGTAAGCTTTAAGATGCAGTATTTAAATAGCATGTATTTAGTATGTTTCTGGCATTGTTAATGCAAGTATGAATAGGCTATACTACACTTTAGAGATGTGAGTAGGTTTTAACTGCAGAAACAACTGGCAGCCTCACTTGACTGTAATGGACTAACACAGCAGATGCACAAATTAAATGCACTTCTTTTCTGGGAAGTCTACTTCATATATGAGCTGCTGTTCCAAATTGTCTGCCTCACTCAGATATTTTAAGTTGAGGTTAACCACAGTAATACAGTATAGAGCCAGTGTCTCTCCTTACTCGTATCTCTGCAACCCTCAAATATGATGAGAGTACAGTTGTGCAAGATCTTGCTATAACAGTAGATGTGCTGCTGTTCACTATTATGGTATCCTTATATATAAAGGATGTCTTGTCCTGGCAGCCCAGTGTTTGGCCAGTGTGCATTAGATTAAAAGATAATTTGTGCCATATGTACATTTATGCTTTCCACACAGCACTTAAGGCATAAGAGACGTATAGCTGCAACTATCCTGAACTGACTTGCCCCAGTAGAGAACAAGTGTCACAGGGCAAAGGAGTTTGCACAACCAGAAGGAAAAGATACAGAAGAAACGAGAGAGGGTTGGAGGGAGGAAGCGAATATTGCAACAGTGAAGAGAAGGACATCTACTATTATGGTAAGATTTTACAAAACTGCACTGTGCTACATCAGTTTTGCATTATTTCTAAATGTAAGGGAGAGTTAAAAAAAAAAAAAAAACCTCAAACAGAATGGTAGGTGGAAGAGTAAGAACAACCCTCAACAAACCCACATAAAATGGTTTCAGCAAAACCTGCTCTGACCCTAGAAACAATATCCAAATTATGCTTGGTAAAGGTATGCACTGAAGACCAAGTAGCAAACTCAAGGCTGGAAGCACTGCCCAATCCTTTGTAGAAGGCACCAGAAGAGGCAACATCCCATGTAGAATGAGCTTTAACTGAAGCAGAGACTTTGCCATAAAAAGAATAATAATGCTTAGAAATAGCAAAACCAAAGACCTGGGGTGAAAGGAAACGGAAAACTGATGAGACTTATAAAAACAGTTGTAGTTTTATCCAAATAGTACCTGAGCTGTATTTTGCTAATTGAAATGATGCAGGACTCTCTCAGTAGCAGACTGAGGAGAAGGGAGAAAGGAAGTTGTAGTAATTGATGTAAGGACAGCTCATTCACCACCTTTGGGATAAAAAAATTAGTATGGAGGAACATCCTGTCCCTGTGAAAAAAATTCCAAAAAAATAAGGAATGGCCACAAAGGTTTGGAGCGTAAAACCTACCCAAAAAGGACAGTCAGTAAAAGTCAGCAATAAAATAGTTTTCCAGGTACAATTCTGCAAAGAAGCATTATCTGCAGACTTAAAAGCAGCCTGAGTCAATTTTTCCAAATCAAAATTAAAGTCCTGAGGAGGAATAGACTTTCTTGGATGCCCTATATGTGTAAGGTACATTTAAGTTATTCCACCAGAAAAGAAAAAAATACCAAATCAGAAGCCAAAAAGAACAGACCACCTTGTGAATCACGATTTATTCCAATATGTTGAGTGCTTTCTTCCCCACTAAAGGGACTTCTTCAGAACAATGTAAAAGAAACACCCAGCTCTTTTTATACTTCACCCCAAATTAGACAGTTAAGTCAATTATTAAAACCATCAACAAATACATTAAGTAAAACATTTAAAAATGTATTTAAAATGGACAAAACACATTCACAAATTATAATCAACTTAAAACATTAGTGACTTAATTGTTTAATTAGGGTGGAGTATAAATAGAGCTGGGTGTTTTACATTGTTCTGAGGAAGTCTTTTTAGTGGGGAAGAAAGGGCTCAACATATTGGAATACATTGTGGTTCATCCGTTCATTTTGTCTTCTGATTAAAATATTGTTAAACCTCAAAATGAGACATCAAAGGAGGAGTCAAGGGTAGACTTTCAGAAATGGCTGAACGATGTCCTTCACAGAAGAATAGGCCAAGCCAGATTGGAGCATATCACACAAATGAGAGAGGACCAAAGGAGTCCCCACTGGAAATGGGTCCTGGCTATGAGTATGGCTCCAGGTCAAAACCCTCTTCCATTTGGACAAATAAGATTTTCTGGTTGAGGGTTTCCTTTCCTCCTATAAAATCTGGAGCACGTCCTCAGAAAAGTGTTACTGGAAAGGGATCAAATCCCTATCGCCCACAATCATTTGCAGAGTAGACAGCTGGGGGTGAATGAGAGACTTTGTCCTGTGTGAGGAGAGCCAAATAATGAGGTATCTTGTGATTCCCCTGGTGTGATGCATTAAGAGGGGAACCAGTGCTGTATTTGCTAAAAGGGAGTCACTAGCAGGAATTTTGGGGATTCCAGCTGAATCTTCTGCAGGACTTGTGGAAAAAGAGGAAGGAAAGCATAAAGAAACCTTGCCTTCCATGGAAATTATGGGGCATCAGTCTTCCAGGCTAGATGGCATGGCACTCTGGAACTGAAGAGAGGAAGCTGTGTGTTCCGAGGGAGGCAAAAAGATCTACCATGTCCAGAAACTCATCTGTGTGATGCATCCATTCTTGAGCTGATATTTGGACCTTCTAAGAGCCTGTGCCACAAGATTTTGCTCTGAAGGAATGCACACAGCCTAAAGAGTTAACTGAGAACTGAAAGACACTCCCCCAAGCCTGAAGTACCATTCTGCAGAGAAGATTTTGTGATCCCTTGCTTGTTGACATACCACATCATTGTATAATGTCTGTGTACACCTTTAAGGGGCCTGGAGAGAGAATGGGTTTGAAAAGCTTGAAGGGCAATAATCAGAGCCCTCATCTCTTTGATGTTGATATGGTCTAACTGCTGAAGGGAAGCCAAAGAAATTGAATGTATGGTGACTCAGATGTCCCCCACCCCATGTCTAAGGCATTGAAACTTGCGATGGGACTGAAACCTGAAAGGGCCGGCCTGGGTTGAGAGTGAATTTGTTGAATCCACCAGTCCAATTCCTTTCTGAGACCGGGAAGGGGAACCCTGAAAGTCGGTGTATGACAATGCTACAGCCAATCTGACTTGATGTACCATTGAAGTTTCTGCATGTGCCAAGAGCAAATACCTGCATAGAAGAGGCCATGCATCCCAGGGCTAGAAGAAATTACCTGGTGGCATGGCTGTCAGGGAAGAAGACTGAAAGAAGGCTTTCAATGACAAAACATTTAGAGGCAGAAGAGAGGCCAACATAGGGACTGTGTGAAGCCTGCTACCCAGATGTACATGATCCTGAATGGGAGTCAGAATAGACTTACAGAAATTGATAGTAACCCTCAGAGTTTGAAGAGGAGAAATGGTGAACTGCAGGTCCTGCAATGCCCGATTGGTAGAAGGCGCTTTAAGCAACAGATCTAGACAGGGGAAAAATCTGAATGCCTTGAAGCCTGTAGAAGAATCTAATGTCAAAGCAGATAATTGAAAATGAGAGGAAGATTTATAGAAATGTCAAAACATCCTGAAAAGAGGGTGAATAGGGATATGAAGGTAAACCTCTTTCGATCAGGGACATCAAGAAAGCTTGGGGTAATAAGAGGAAAGAGTTTGAAGACTAGGTATTTCAAAATAAGGGATTTGGAGAAAGGTGTTGAGCCAGGTGAGTTCCAGAATATATCTCCAAGTGCCACCCTTTTGGGGAACCAGGAACATCCTGGAATTAAAACCACATCCCATGTGGGAAGGGGGGAAACAGGTTGAATGATGTTCATTGTGTTACCCTGCTGCAGTCATCACACATGGGTTATCCTGTCGTCAGGTGGTCCCGCAGTCGGCCGGATTTCCAAAGTCTTGGTCTGACGTCTGTTGCTGTCGCTTCATCCCTGACGTCAGTGTCCCAGGGGTACATATATTGCAACCGACGCCATTTTTTCCAGTCTTTCTTGCCGCGCGGTGCCTGAAGCAGAAGCAGTTTGCAAGTGCCGGTCGGCCAACTCCTGAGATTGTTGAATTCGAATTTCAGACTGAAGTCTTCTATAAAGCTAAGTACCCCATTGGGGAAACTTTTCTCCTGTGACTGTCGAATTTGAATTTCAGACCGAAGTCTTATATAAAGCTAAGTACCCCGTTGGGGAAACTTTTCTTGCCTCAGACTGATGTCAGAAAAAGTTAACAATTGCATTTCTTGTGGGAAGCAAATACCTCCATAAGGATTTTCATTCTTACTTCATACCTTGCCTAGGCCCTGATCACAACGTCACTTGTCGATTTTTGTGCTAGGTTTAATAAGTGTACTATTAAAAGATGATTTGATTTTGCATGACACTATTTTGGTAGAAAATTTAACTATAACATGCCGTTGGAGCTACCGACTACCGGTGTGCACAAAAAATGCAGTGCTAAGGACTGACAACCCAGGCCTAAACCCGATTCCGAGGCCTTGGTTGATCCGGTCCTCGGTTCTCAGTGAGGCTCCGACGCAGCCCCTGACTACTGCAGTTCTGGAACCCGAGACCGCTACGGATATTTTGACGGAATGTACTAGGCCGACGCAGCCTTTTACTTCAGGCCCTTCCGATGATTTACCTTCTAAGGACGTTAGTGCTTCTGAAATGCCATCTGTTTCTGAAGGTGTTTTCAGACTGACGACTCTGTCAAAACGTTTTCTAAGTCGAAGACTCTTAAATCTAAAAAGACTACACTTCAGTCTCCTGTTCAAGGCCCGATGCCTAAGAAACAGATGGTCAGAATGGCTGAAGACTTGATTTCTCTTATCAGGGGTTCTCAGCCCCCTCCTGACAAAAGGCCTAGACAAGAGGAAGTTTCTGCTTCCTCTGAGCAACTGTCTATTTCTTCGGATTCCTCTGAGGACCAAGACTATTCCTTCTCTCCTTATGAAGATTCTGATGCTGAGGACTCTATTCCCTCAGCTTCCCCTCCTGAAGACTACTCTTTTGGGGAAACCTTACACACTGAGGGAGCATTTTCACTGGGACGTTCAGGACTACTCTGATTCCAAGAAAAGGCTGAGTTTCTTTTACTCCCCCAACACAGACTTCTAGCCATCCCACCTGTTTTGGACATTGTGGATGTCTGTTTAGAATCCAGTTTCAACCCAGACTCTTTTCCTCCTGCTCCGGCTAAGCCTGACAGATACTACAGAGTACCTGATTCTCTCAGATTTCTTTACAAAAGCCCAGTAGCAGACCCAGAGACTATCTTCCAGGGTCCCAAAGGGGCTAAGGCTTCCATGGCTAAAAACCCATTACCTTCTGAGAGAGTTTCCAGAGCATTAGACAGGTGGGGGAAAGTTTTACACCTCAGCCACATTAGTTATGAGGCCACTAAATTGTCAATTTCATATGCTTTAGTATCAGCAATTTCTAATCTCAGTTAAAACAGAAGATAACCTCCCTTCCCCAACAATCTGAATTGAAAGAAGTACAGAATTTGTTGCACGCCACTGAACAGGTGGGCAAACATACCTTACAATGTGGGTTTGATTCTTTGGAGACTACCTGCAGAGCAGCTGTCACTGGATCGGTTATACGTAGGCATGCTTGGCTAAAGGAACAAAGTCTGCCTCATGTTGAAGCAAAACTACTAGATGCTCCCTTAAAGCAGGATGTTGTTTTGGAGTTAAAGCAGAAGAAGTTTTAAAGAAAATGGAAGATGAGATGAAATCAATGCAAACAGTCAAAGATTTCCTACAAGTTCAACCTCCTCTCTTCAGCAGAAATGGCCAACAAAAAAATAGGTCCTTTCCAGCCACTGACAGACCTCAGAGGAGTAAATACAGGCGCCCAAGGGGCAGAGAACAACCACAAGCCCAGTATAAACCTCGCCAATGGGGCACTACAACCCAGAAGGGAGGAGAAGACAGTTCTCAACCCACCAGTAGGCAAACTCATCTCAGCTGGCCAAGCAAAACTCTTTTGACAGCCCCCTGGGGGGAAAACTAGCACTTTTTGCAGACAACTGGCACATGGTCACAAAGGACAAATGGGTCCTAGACATAATTTTATGAGGATACAGATTCCACTTTCACACCTTGCCAATAAGAGGAATGCCAAACCTGCCACAAAATCAATGGGCAGAGGCACAAAAACAAATTACAGCTCTCATGGCCATGAGAGCCATTCAACGGGTACTGACTCGAGAGCAAGGCCAAAGATTTTACTCAAGGCTCTTTCTAGTACCCAGAAAGGACAATGCTTGGAGACCAATTCTGGACCTTTCAATTCTAAACACAAGTTCCCAAATTCAAGATGCTAACACTACAGCAGCTACTTCCCATGTTGGGTAAGGAAGCATGGCTAGTAATGTTGGACCTCAAGGAGGCATACCTGCATGTCCCTATAAGACAAAGTTGCAGAAGATACCTCCGTTTCATTGCAGGTTCAACCCATTATCAATTCTCTGCACTGCCCTTTGGCTTATCTACTGTGCCCAGAGTTTTCACAAAATGCCTGGCACCAGTAATTGCATACTGTGGACAAAGAGGAATTCAAATTTATCCATACCTGACAACTGCCTCATCCAAGCAGAAAGCAAAGACATTCTCTTACATCATCTGGCTTTTGTGAAGCATCTCCTAAATTGTCTGGGGTACACAGTAAACGAAAAGAAGTCAAAACTAGGACCCTCACAAAAAATGACATTCCTGGGTGCCAGCTTGGACACAATGGCCCAGAAGGCTTATCTTACACCAGATAAGCAACTACAAGTGACTCAATATGTCAAGACAATGGCAACAAAGACCCAATTAACTGCAAGAAAAATTCTGCAGGCTTTGGGCTTCATGGCATCTTGCATACTGATAATACCATTTGCAAAACTGCATATGAGGAAATTACAGTGGTACCTAAAAAGTGTATGGTCTCAACACAGCCACAGCTTGGACACAATGATATCTCTCATTCCCTGCCTTCAACAGGAATTTCTATGGTGGACACAGGCATGTCACCTCAACAAGGGTCAGCCTTTCACCTTGCCTCCAACCAGGCAAACTATCACAACAGATGCTTCAGACTATGCATGGGGGGTACACATGGTAGGTCAATGCATTCAAGGCCTATGGACTGCAGAACAAAGAAAATTGCACATAAATCAAAGAGATGCTAGCTGTACAGAAAGCTCTGACAGCCTTCAAGGATCTACTACATCCTGGACAACTTGCAATAAAGATGGACAACACCACAGTAATGTGGTACATAAACAAGGGGGCACACATTCCTACCCCCTTTGCAGACGAGCAATGATCTTATGGAACACAGCTCTGGCCTACCAAGTCCAGTTACAAGCTCCATTCCTGCCAGAACAGAAAAACACATTGGCAGATGACCTAAGCAGAAACATCAAAGATCCTCACGAGTGGAAACTAGACCCACAAATATTTACAATGATAACTCAAAAATGGGGCCTTCCAAATATAGACCCATTTGCCAGCCCTCAAAACTACCGACTGACAAAATTTTGTACAAGACATTCCACCATCAAGCTTGGAAAGTGGACGCGGTCTCCTTCAGTTGGAAAAACCTGACGGCATATGCCTTTCCTCCATTACATCTTCTCACCAAGGTTTTTCTGAAGGTCAAAAAAGAAAAACCACGACTGATTCTCATAGACCCAGACTGGCCACGCCAGCACTGGTACCCACTATTGAAGAATATGGCTCACAGCCCACCATGGATATTGCCTCAAATACCCCATTTGCTCATGCAACAAAACAGATTCTACACAGCCAGCTGAAAATCTTAAATCTGGCTGCATGGCAAATCTATTAAACATCCAACCAGCTCCTCTTTCACAAGCATTTCTGGATGTCATTCTGGAAGGCAGGAGGCCAAGCATCAGGAAGGTTTACTCGGACAAATGGAAAAGGTTTTGTGCCTGGAACCAAGCTAAAGGCAAAGACACAACTCAACCTCACATGCCTCACATTCTACAGTATTTAGCTGAGATGTTGCACAAAGGACTTTCCTTTTCCTCAATTTAAACCCACCTTTATTTTCAAATCCTCTTCTAAGGCAGTTCCTCAGAGGGGCAAAAAACATTAGACCACCTAGAAGAGCTCCTACACCAACATGGGACCTCAACTTTGTTCTGGAAAAACTAACGTTACCTCCCTTTGAATCAGCTTTCTCTGTAGACCTTCAGTTCCTATCTTGGAAGACTGCCCTGCTCCTGGCAATAACTTCAGCTAGGAGAATCTCAGATTTACAGGCACTAATGGCAGTGGAACCTTTCCTCATTTTTCATCAAGACAGTGTGTGTCTACGAACTAATCCTTCCTTTATGCCTAAGGTGGTTTGCAGTGTAGCTTTAACTCAAACCATCGACCTACCCACTTTCTTCCCCAATCCACAAAACAAAGGTGAGAGACTCCTGCATTCCTTGGACATTCACAGGCAGCTTCGTTACTACTTGGATAAGACTAGGGCTTTCAGAGAAACTGACCAGCTGTTTGTATCCTATGCTACAGCTATTTGAGGGAGGCCTATATCCAAGCAAACCATTTCTAAATGGATAGGCCATTGCATTCGGTTCTGTTATACCCATCATGGGAAACCAGTTCCTCCTACCATTAGATCCCACTCTACCAGGGCAACAGCTACCTCTACAGCCTTTCTAAGGGGGGTTCCCACCAAGGAAATTTTAGAAGCTGCAACTTGGAATTCTGTATACACCTTCACCAAACACTATCACTTACCTCTTTACTCTAAGTCCAGGGTGGGCTTCGCCACTGCAGTTCTGCAGGGCCTCATTGCCTCCACTAATCCTCTGATACCTCCCCCCACGTTAGCTTTGGGATTCTACCCAAGTGTGATGACTGCACCAGGGTAACACGATGAACATAGTACAGTTTTGTACCTACCATAAATGTAGATGTTGAGTGTCCACACTGCTGCAGTCCAGGTTACCCTCCCTCCATCACTTCTGCTCTACTGGCTAAATCTCTGCTATGCCTTACTGATGTATTTGCTTATAGCTAAAGGGATTTTGTGTTTATGCAGTGTTCACACCTTTTGGTAGTAATTCTGATCACCCTTTTGGGGGCACCTGACATCTGGGGCAAGAAAAACTGAAGAAAATGGCATCAGTTGCAATGTATGTACCCCTGGCGCACTGACGTCAGGGATGAAGTGACAGCAACCGACGTCGGACCAAGACTTTGGAAATCTGCCGACTGCGGGACCGTATGACGACAGGATAACACAAGTGTGATGACTGCAGCAGGGTGAACACTCTAACATCTACATTTATGGTAGGTACAAAACTGTACTTTCCGTTGGCTCAGCAGGAATCCTAGGACCTCCAAGAAATGACAAAGTTGTTCCAGAGGTGGTTGAGGACTTCCTGAAAAAGGAGTAGAGACTTCCATACCATGAAGTAACCCTGACAGAACCCAAGAGTCTGCAGTGACGAGACAGCAATGTGGAAGATGAAGGGAAAAGTGAAGGGACAAAGGAACATGTGGTACAGAAAAGCAGGTGTCTCAGATAAAGAAGGCTTCTAGACCTCAGAAATCTGAGAAGCCTTAGTGAGGGGGGGGTGCCTCCTGCCCTTAGAGATGTGTCAGGGTTGCCTGTGAACAAAAGCAGGCCTAGAAGGAAAATTTATCTGGAATTTAGGGCTAGGACAAAACTATGTTGAAGGTCTTGCAAGGCGCGTAGCCTTTCTTTTGAAGAGACTTAAGTCAGCAGCAGAGTCAAAAAGATGAGTATTTTTCAAAGGAGCATCCAGCCACTTTGCCTTAATATCCTTAGGAAAAGACTGGAAATGAAACCAAGAATATCGCCACATGATGGACTCAAAAGCAGTGTAGCCCTAAGAGTTATCATAGCTACATTTATAGAGTGCAAGTCACTTGAGAAGCAGAATCTCAAAAAAAAAGGCAGAGGATTTGCTGTCAGTCAAAGGTAGAGATAACCTGACTAGACTGAGCCATCAAGGTCAGCTTATACGTGATTATGGGGGTCTGATACCCCTAAAGGCCAGAGTAGGAGCATTAACCTTTTTGCCATTCCTGTCCATTGCTCTGTTACCCTTATTTGAAGGCAAAAGTACAGAAGGCTTGTCAGAAGACCGACACCACAACAGGATCAGCAGAAGGATATATTAGAGACAATCCTCAGGAATCTTATAAAATCTGTTGGGTTGCTTAGGAGTAGGGGGCTAAGAAGCAGGAGTCTAGGAAGCAGCAATGAAAGTATCAAGTAAGGCAACCAATACAGTAGCAACTGCTAAAGGTTTAGGAGAATCCACCTGAAGCAATACATATCTTCTGTGAATATCCAACACTTGAAGGAATCCTACTTAGAAGTTCATTGTCCTAACATTGCCCCCAAAGGACATATCTTCAAAAGAAGACTCTGGGGTTAACAGGCTCCTTGTCATTAGAATAGTAAGGCAAAGGAATCTGAGAATAGGACAATGACTCTTCGGCATACAGGGAATCCTCATCCAAAGAATCTGATTCCCCGAAACATTCAGGGGTCAAGATCCAAGGAGGAGCAGGGAGTGAAACCCCTTGAGCAGGGTTCAGGGACGTTAAGGCAGAAAATAAGCCCTGAGTAAACATCTGCCCATTCCCTTTGAGGGTTCATAGGAGAAAACAAATATGCTTTAGCTATTGTCTTTTCTTAGAGGGGTCATTGGCTCAAAGAAATATAGTGGAGGTTCCAACCCATGGCAGGATTAAAGAAGGAAACCCAGGGTGTTCTCCCTGACCAATATCTGTGGAATCCTAGAACTCTACAAAAAAAAAGAAAATGTGGTTCCCCCTTGATGTCAGGAGCAGACACCTGCAAAGCTTCAGTGGCTGTGCAAAAAGAATTTGGGCTTTCTTTGGTGGGGTTGTGATAGAGGAATCCAGTGCAAATGCCAGATGATCTACAGAACTATCACCTGCTTCTAGAGGGACAGCTGGAGTCAGGCAAAGACTTCTTGACCTACTTACCTAGTGAGAGTAT
Source organism: Protopterus annectens (assembly GCF_019279795.1). Classification (NCBI taxonomy): domain Eukaryota; kingdom Metazoa; phylum Chordata; order Ceratodontiformes; family Protopteridae; genus Protopterus; species Protopterus annectens. The sequence goes on from NC_056743.1 coordinate 266,064,492, forward strand.
CTTGGGGTTAAAGAATTCCAAGATGAGAAATTAAAAAAAAACAAAAAAAAACTGGTAAACATGCAGTATAGAGTTCCAAATGAAACGGTCCAAGCATAAAAAGTGAAAGGAAGTCAAAGTGATGTAAAAATAAGTTTCATAGCAAAGCTTTTTAGATAAAACTCTTCAGTGCTTAAAATCATACTAATTAACCAATTCAAACCAATAGAAGTGCAGCAACAGTAAAATAAATTAGAAAATAAACAATTGTGTGTGTTGGGTGGAAAGACCTCAGTGTTAAATGTTAATACAGTATTCAGGTAGTATGTACCTTTATTTAATGAAGACACAGACAGTTCTGCTGTTATGACATTCATTTACTGCACACTAGGTTTATATCTAGCTCAACAATGAAAGGTATATACATCAAAATGTACTTCAGGTTAGAATAATCAAAGTCTCTGATACAAAAGAAAGTCCCAATCGTTATTGTCTTTTTTGCCTGAATCAGCAGTTTTGAGAAATTGCCAAAATGAGTCTTAACTCTCAAGCATGTCTGCTGAGTTTTTCCATATCTTAAACATTCTCTTCCTGAAGAATAATTCCTTTTGTCCTTGACCTGTCTTGTGTATCATATTGATGAGAAACAGCTGCATACAAGAGTTGGTCTTGACCTGCTTGTAGATAATAAATTTCACAAGCTGCATAGTTTATTAGAGAAAATATTTTATGTCTGATTCTTAACAATGAATGCCATGCTAGTTAACCGTGTGCGCTGTGCACATTTCAATATTTTATGTCTGATTCTTATTAACAATGAATGCCATGCTAGTTAACCGTGTGCGCTGTGCACACTGAAATGCAGAACATTTTACATTTTCAAAGAAAATCCACTGAAGTGCATTTTAAACTGTTCTTTACTCTCACACTCATAAGAACAGGTTTGAAACTCACAGTATCATTTAGCCCAGGAGGCATATCTGTTTGAAAGTAATTAATCCATCTATAATCAGCACAGTATTCGCTCCTCTAATGTTTCTTATAACCCTAAATGTAAAACTATGCATGTTATCTAAACTTAGGATATGTTTAGCTAAGGCATTGCTCTCCACCTCCATACATATATCAGATAGGTAATGGGCTATTCTTTCTTTTAATGTGTGTTTTTCCAACATAAAATGAAGTACATTTTTCACTGGTGGCTTAGTAAACCACATTCTTGGTTTTACAAGTGGCAAATGTATGAAACTAAAATGTCTTGTATTAAGGTATAGAAAAATATTTATATAGTGGCAAAACTGCCAATCATAGCAAGGCACATTATTTTGTTTTAATTATGAAAAAGCATAATGTCTAGAAGTATAAAAACAAGACTAGACACTTGGCCAAAAACAAATGTCTAGAAAACAAATGTACAGAAGTACAAAAACTAATAAAAACAAGAGTAGACACTTGGCCAAAAAAAAAAAAAAAAAGGTACTAATGCAAAAGTTGGATAATGAACAACAATGGGGTAATAAAGCCGAAAAAAATAAATTTTTCATGTTCAGTCAATTGCTTTTGTCCCAAACACCTTGGGGATATCGGAAATCAACTCAATAAAAAAGTTTAAATACCATTTACTACCTAATTAAAAAGTCATGTGACCATTATACTTTAACAGACCCTTATCAAACATTTGAAACAAAATTTAAAACTGTTGTACTTGAATATAATTGTTTAACATTTCATAAATCTTGTGTCCTAGTCTTTAAAATATGGATAATGTAGTTGTTATTGAAACCTGGGGTGTGGTGGAGTTGAGTTTAAATTTCCATGGTACTTTTTTTAAATCTTTCACCACCCACCCTTAACATTCTTAGGAATGATGTCTAAAATACTAAAACTTGGGCAAACCAGGGTATGCCTAAAAAAGGTATTGTTGGGGGCTCCCTGTAGCTATGACATAGATGTTCATAAATTATTTTTCTCAGTTGTCTCTGTTTGCAAAATTTAAAAAAATCCACATTTATGGATGTCCTGAAGAGAGAAACTGGGATTTTCTAAAATATACAAGCTCCACAACATTGTTTTACTTTAGGGTTGGAACTAATGGGGGGGGGGGGGAGGCTTTCACATGTTCAAAAAAAGACTTTGAGGTTTCTACCTGTTTTAAAAACATTTGGTCTGTTCCCTAGGATAGCTATGACTTCAGAATAACCTTTAAAAATAATTAAATTTCTGGTAATTACAGTGGATATAAAAAGTGTGTATACCCTGTTAGTTTTAGTGATGTAAAAAAATGAGACCACAAGTCATTTCAAAACTTTTCCCACCTTTAATGTGACCTATAACCTGTACAATTCAATTGAAAAACAATTTTTTTAGGGTAAAAAATATAAAATAAATGTACGATAATGTGGTTGCATAAGTGTGCACAGCCTTATACTAATGCTTTGTTGAAGCACCTTTTGCTTTAATTATAGTATTTAGTCTTCTTGGGTACACACCTGCCATAAATTAGAGAGACTAACTCCAAATAGAGCTCAGGTGCTAGTAGGATTTTCCTGACATTTTACTCATTTGCATGCTACAGCAAAAGTGATGGTTCGCAGAGAGCTTACAAATCATCAAAGGGAGCTCATTGTTAAAAGGTATTAGAAGGGTACAAACAATTTCCACAGTATTGGATATAGCATGGAACACAGTGACGACAGTCATCAAAATGTGGAGGAAGATAGGGGACAGCAGTGATATTGCAAAGAAATTGATGTCCCTCCAAAATTGATGAAAAGCCAACATGAAAACTGGTCAGGGAGACTGTCAAGAGATGTACAGCAACACTGAAGGAGCTGCTGGAATTTCTGGCAAATATTGGTTGTGTACTATATGTGACAAAAATCTTCTGTATTCTCCATCTGTCTGGCCTATGGACAGGCCTGGCTAACATTTGTAAAATAATAAATGCATCATCTCCCAAAAGCATGTGGGAAAATGTGTTATGGTCGGAGACCAAGGTTGAAAACTTTGGCCACAATTCCAAAAGGTATGTTTGGCTGAAGAACACTTTGCATCACCAAATAAACAACATCTCCACAGTGAAGCATGGTGGTGGTAGTATCATGCTTTGGGGTTGCTTTTCTTCAGCTGGAATTGGGGCTTTAGCAAGGTGGAGGGAATTATGAATAGTTCCAAATACCAGTCACTTTTGACCCAAAACATTCAGCTGTCTGCTAGAAAGCTGAAGATGAGAAATTTGTCCTTTCAGCAAGACAGTCACACCAAGCATACATCCAAATCAACAAAAGAATGGTTTCAGCAGAAGAAAATTGAAGTGTTGGAATGGCCCAACCAGAGCCCAGACCTAAATCCAATAGAAAATATGTGGGGTGACCTGAAGAGGGCTGTGCACAAGAGATGCCCTCACACTCTTGACAGATTTGGAGTACTTTTGCAAGAAAGAGTGGGCAAATATTGATAAGTCAAGATGTGCCATGTTGATAAAGAAGACTGAATGCTGTAATTAAATCAAAAGATGCTTCAGTAAAAGTATTAGTTTAAGGGTGTGCATACTTATGTAACCAGCATATTTTTTTTTTTATTTTTTTTCCCGCTACCAGATTTGTTTTTCAATTGAATTGTACAATTTATAGGTCAAATTAAAGGTGGGAAACGTTTTGAAATGATTTCTTGTGGTCTCCTTTTTATATCACCAAAACCTGACATATTAACAGTGGTGTGTACACTTTTTATATCTATTGTATTTCTTTGATGTCATTGTAAGCAGACCCACAGGCTACAACCATTGTATTAGTAAAATCTTAATTTGCCTTTTTTTTCCCCCAGAACCTTGTTATGTGTAATCCCCTTGAATCTTGAACCCCAACCTTTAACAACCTTGTCACCTATTATAGTTAATAAATCCTGAGGTTACCCTCTTTCTACAAACATTTGAAAAATGTAAACCATTTCCATCGTTAAATTGGTTATATTTGAACACATTGTTGCAGAATGAACTAATTGCCCTTTGTAAATAGTCTTTAGTGAAGTGTGGATGGAAACTCTGATCTAAATAACTATTATAAAAAGTAGGCTTTCTGAAAAGCCTTGAACCAAAAGTTTGAATACCTACATCTTGGTATAAAGGTCGCATCTAAATAATGTATAGTAGTACTTGAACAAGTGAACCTAAAATATGGACGCACACTATTTAAATAGCCAACAAATTGCTCCTAATCATACGTAGAATCCTTCCAAAGAGTAAAAATGTCACCCTGGTAATTTAAATATGTTCCCCATCCTTCACAAAATCTTGAAGTAAAAACAAATTTCTTTTCCCAGGCATAAATGGGTGCACAACTTGCACCCATTGCTACACCCTTAATCTGTTTAAAAAAAATCATCTTTGACAATAAAATAATTAACCAAAATAATTTCCATAACACCCATAAAAATAATTAAGCTGTTGCTCATTGAGGTTAACTCTGATTGCATCATAAAAAAAGCTTCAAGCCAACTTGGTGTGGAATAGATGTGAACAAGTCTAACACATTTGTTGTATAAAGAAAAAAACAATAGTCAATTGTACCAGGTACTAGTTTTGGATGATAAATACCAGGAGTCCTTTAAAAGATTATACACACTTTGAATAGCATTTTTAATCAATAAAAACTCCAAAGGAATATGTTGTAGTCTGATGTGCTGCAATAACTGTATAGGGGTTAAATGTTTCTATGTACCTTTGATATTTTGAATGCAATGGGAATGAGGGGGTGTTTGTTAATTAAAAAAAATAAACTCTTCAGAAATCATGCCCTGTAACAAAGCATCCTTGAAAAATATTTGAATTCTTTTATGTGCCAAAATCTCATTTTTAGTAACTGTAATAATTATAAGTATTATGAAAGATTTCAAGAATCTGACCAGCATAATCAAATTTGTCCATTAACACCACACTCTATCCTTATCTATCTTCATAATCCTAATATTCTCTTCATTCAGTTCATTCCTGCAGTTCAGTTCCTGTTTGTTCATATTTAAAAAAAAATCCCTTCTGGTCCTTGTGAAGAAATTAATACATTTAAACTGATCAAGTCTTCTCAAAAGGTACTATACAGAATGAACAACCCGTTATTGAAATAACACATTCAGAGAAGTTTATATCTAAAATTGAAAGTTAAGTTGTCTTGTATACAATTTAAGCTCTGTTAATATGTTAGCTGGTTCAATTTGAAATGAAGGTACAAATTTAAAGCCTCTTGAAAAGTGAAGAATGTGTTTAATCTGTACTTCTGTATAATCATAAATATTGAAACCTTGTGAAAAAGTCTTCTTTCAAAGGCACTAATAATATTACAACTATATAAAGTGGGTTATTATCACCAAATTTAATGTCAGTTAGTTGCTGTTGCAATTACTGTAGTTCTGAGCCCAGCTTTTGTTCAAAATACCCCTCAGGGTGTGTCTGAGGTAAAAAAAATTATTTGGTCTGTTTTTATTATTCTTTCAGACCTTCTCAAAGGGGGGCAATTAGTCTCATAAACAGTATTGTCTTACTCATCACAATCTGTGATTTGGTATTCATCCATGGCATCATCCTTATCAAGCCTATCCCACAAATTACTTCTATCTCATGAAAATTATTAGAATTATCTGAATTTGGAATTGGATAAGCTACTTGCTTACCATAATCTGCCTTGTCCCTAGATAATGTTTTGTATTTATGCTCTGTTCAGCTTGACCTCTCTTTCTGTCCTGTTAAAAATGTGTTGATATTTTTAATGGTTTAATTTAAATAACATAACAAAAATAGCATTGTTGAAAATTTTCAACTCATCAAGCAAAGTTTGAGTTTTAGAATACTTTAATAATAAAGTCCATCAGTTTGACTGTCGAACATTTCTAACAGTTTTGAAAGCTCAACATTGCCAACTTGTAAGCTGTTGTGAAATGTATACACCCTTAAGCTACTTAGGTATGAATTTGTTTGCAATGCTTTGATCTAAAAATAAATTATCACACTCAACTGCATACCTTATAGAGATTTAATTCGTGTTCATGAATTTTTTTCTGAAAAGACTGGTGGTTCTTTTTGAGCAGTTTTACTTTGTTCCACTGGGAAAACGAGTTACTGGTTTTAATGTAGTCATGAAATTAAAAAATGTGAACTGTTAGCTTCCACTGTAGTTTTTATTTTATTTTTTTTACATGTGTCTAGTCTTGCTTTTAATTGTTTTAATTACAGCATTCTTAAGACATTTGTAGGGCTTTATAGCAGAGCTGTTTCAGATTCCTGCATTTTCTAAATAGAAAACTGGGTGATGAACCTAAACCACATCAGATGTATAGTATAGACCAGTTTTGTCTTAGAAGTTGTTTAACCTTATTGGTATACGCACTATATTGAGTAATGTATCTCAACATATATTTTTAAGTAATATACATAATGTTTACAGTCCCAGTAAATGGGCTTTCCTGTACATATGAGAGATGTGGTCTAGGTACGCCATCTCTTTTCCTCAACACTTGTTTTCTATTTTCTTTTAACAGTTTAACACTATAGCTCCTACATTTAAACTCTGTGACCATCTCCTCTAGCTGTTTGATACAGTTAGATCAATTTAACTGAATGGCTATAAGGAACTGACTGAACACAGTGCATTTGTATACATCTAGCAGTTTTAACTTTTTTTATTTTATAGATTGTAGTACCTATTGTGTTATCTTTAATATCCAGAAGAAAAATGTTTGATTTTGAATAAGTAGGTTAAAATTTTGAGAAGATAGTAGTAGAATCAATATATGTATATATAAAAAAATTCAAAAGTTTCAGTACTGCCTTGCCACACTAAAAAAAGTATCCAAAAACTACTTCAACTTGGTTTCTAACAAAAGTACTAGTGTCCGAAAATATTTATTCCCAGATAGAAAGGTTGGCAACAGTTGTACCTATCACTACTTCTTTCACTTGACAGTATAGGATTTTATCATATAAAAATACAATATTACATAGAAGCTGGTAAAACACAACCAAGGCTCCTCAGTAGTTCACTCGTAATAGATTTATTCACAATGCACCGAAAAACAGTAAAACGTAACAAATGTACATGAAAATAAGAATCAAGTATTAAGTGCTTTTACCCTAAAAAACATAAGGGTATCTTCAGAGTACTGAATAAGTTATCCACACAACAGTTAAATACAAGTATCCTAAATTGCACAACACCTATCCTTGGTTAATTGATTAAATGATTTAAAAGCTTTTTAAAGAAATCATTTATACCTTATTAATAAATATGATATAGATTAAATGAATAAAACACAATGTGATATACTATAATAAATATTGTAAATGTTATAAATGTTTTTAGTATAATTGATATATTGTGATAAATAAATCTTATAGAAAATTCAATTAAAATACTGTCAAACACTAGTGGATGTTGTTATTAGATGATAGTAAAAACAGAGTTAATAATGTGAACATAGTATTTTGTAATATTCCTCCCTTAAAAAATTAACATAATTGTGAACTATTTTGCAGTAAAAAGCACTAATATTTCAAATACAATATGATCTTTGTTTTAAAATGCTTGAAATCGAGATATGTCCATTAATGCCAGGTAAACAACTGGCATTAAGTCTTGACTGCCAGAAACATTCTTTAGCTTCTAACAAATTGTCATAATCCCCTCCTTTTTCCCAATAATTGGGAATTCTGTCTATTACAAAGAATATAAATCTCTTAAAATGCTCACATTTACTGGTGTGTGCATATAGGGCATTCACCATCTTTTTATTTTTGATGTCCCTATTGTGTTTGTTCCAGAATGTTTCCTCACTTTCCTGGTGGTTTTCCCTACATAGTATTCAGGACGAGAAACACATGTAGCCAAATACACCACCATTTTGGTGTTACAATTATAATGTCCTGGGCATTTTATAGATCTGCCATATCCTTGCACCATAGTGTATGGGCCATCATTCACAAATTTACAGCATTTACAAAAACCACACTTACTCATTTTTGACATGGTATATATTCGTCTCTTGTTGTTGTCCATAATTTGAGATTAGTGCCCCGACTGTATGTAACCTTGGGAAAATGCCCTATTGTTTCATTGTATTCTATTGTATTGGCAAAGACACTAGACCAAGTGTCATTTAATATTTGGACTATAGTGTCAGAATTTTCATTAAATGGTAAAATAAACACATCTCTTGTTAATATTAGTCTTTTCTATAGACATGATATTTAGTCTATATCTTAATATTGCTTTATATATAGTGTTTCTTTTCATCAAAACTTCTTCCTTTGTTTGATATACTAAATTTGATGGATAACCCCTATCTAAAAACATGTTACATATTACTTTTAGTTAATGAATAAAATTGATATGTTCACTAATAATACGTGATAGTCTAACCATCTGACCTTTTACAAGATTCTTTTTTTGAAAATGTGGATGGCAGCTATCATAATGAAGGTAGGAATTTTAGTATGTTTTTTTACGAAAAATAGTAAATTCAACCATATCATTAAACTACATACTGATATCCAAGTATTCACACTTCTCTTCATGTACTTTAGTTGTAAAATTAAAAAAAGTCAAAGATGAATCTAAATAGCATATAAATTCACTTAATTCTTCTTTGTCACCCTTCCAAAAAATTAAGATATCATACAGGTATCTGACGTAAAATGATATTTTTGTCCAGAACCTGGATGAAAAGATGCTTTCGGACCCCCAGTGAGCTAACACTAAATTTGCGTAAATGGGAGCACATCTGGCCCCCATTGCTACCCCTGTGCATTTTTTAAAATATTCAATTTCCATATACATAAAATTATTGTGCAGGACCATTTCCATCATCTGTACTAATAACTTACACTTAACTGTGTGTAGTCCACTGTGCCTATCTAAAATTGTCTCAAACATTTCAAGACCCAACTTGTGTGGTATAACAAAAAAATATATTTATCACATCAGTAGTGATCATAATGATACCATTAATATTGTTCTCCATGTTATATATTCTTAATTTATCTAGGCAATGCCAAGAATCTTTGATAATGTGGGGGGATTGATTGAGAATATCTTTACAATAATAATCAATGTACCTAGCTATAGCTTCTAATTTTGAGCCTTTGGCTGAAATAATTGGCCTGAAGGGTGGATTATTCACACATTTGTGTTTTTGGAATGCCAAAAGTTTATGGGGTAACAGGATGTTCCACAATAAGATTCATATTCTTGTTTGTCAATCATTCCTTCAATCAAATAATCATACAGTAACCAGTCTATCTTTGTGTAGGCCCTATTCATCTCAAATTTGGATACTTTTTCATAGGTTTCGTCATCTAACATATTGGTCATTTTATTTATATAGTCTATTTTAGTCATAATTACCACCCCACCACCTTTGTCTGGCTTCATGACTCTATATTTGTCTTTGGTGGTAAGTTCTTTTAAACAGAATCTTTCTGTACTAGTAAGATTGTCTTCTTTAATCAAAGATGTTTTAACCACTCTACATAGTTGTGATTCACATAGCATCTCAAATAGATATACAATAGGATTCTGTGGAGGTATAAATGTACTGGATCTTTTTAAAGCCAACCTACTTATATCAGGTTCTAGAACTTTGTTATGGTTGGCAAAAAACATTTTTAAATTTAACAGTCTCGTGTACATTTTTAAATTAGAGTAATCTACCTATGTCATGTTTAAAATTGGGAACAAAAGTGAAACCTTAAAGTGCAACAAATTGTGAACCAAGATTAGTACCAGTATAATTGTACATACTGAAACCTCCATCTGAAATAATTGTACAGGAAGGTTTTTCTTCTAAATTAATCTCAAAATCACCACCCTGTATCTAATTTTCATCGTTGTCCCCATTTTCACACAGCCCACTACTCTCAAACATCATTAAATAACAGTTCGCAACTTTCACTTAATACAGAATTGTTCGATAGTGGTTACTAGATTTGTTTCACATTCCCTTAGTAATAATTTTTTTTTTCTGTAGGAAGAAACTTTCCTGTATTGCATTTGTTGTGGTTGTCGACCTTGATAATGATCGTAGCCTTTTTGATCTCCTCAGAACAGGTTCATCTAAAAAAACTGTATCATCATTATGTCCTACATTATCATTCATGTTCAACTGTGTCCTGTGTGAATTGTGTTTACGGTTGTGCCTATCATATCTATCAGTGTTCATCACATTCAGAATATACTGTAGCCACCCTTTTGCCTACCTGTTTGTTTGGGATTTTTAAATTCTTTAAAATGTTTGTTAGCCCTTTTATTTGTATAGTGATTACTGTCCCTAAGAAGCTTTTTGTTTTTGTACTCCAACCCCTTCATAACAAAATTATCTAGATATATTATCAAATCTATGTTTGTTGACCTCAAACAACAAATCATTGTGTATACTTTTGTCTAGTTGCATTAACACCACATTAAGTTTACTCAATTTGTTATTATTCCTAATAAGATGCATGAGGTCTAAATCAGTTCTATCATATAAATTAATAAGTTCATCAAACAGTTTATTGTCACCATGGAACCCAAAGGGTAATTTAAAAACATGTAACCCTTTTGGTACCTGTTTCAACTCCAATGACCTCTCTAAAAACGCATTGTCCATCTGTAGTGTTTTAAATTGTTTCAAAAGTCCTTTCAAATTCAGTAATCTGCTGGTTCAAAGTCCCCATGTCCTTGATGTTGGTTTTTAATATATTAGAAAAACTTGGTGCTTGTAATATATCCTTAATGTCTGAAAACTTACTCTTGTTTAAAACACTTTCTTTGCTGTCTCCAGCGTTCAATGCAGAATTCGAAGGTGGAATTACCAGGTCTTGAACTTCCTGTGTTCCTGTTTCCTCCTCCTATTAAACCTGCTGAACTATTGCTAGCTGACGGACAGTTAGGACTGTCACCTGGAGTAGAGTGCAACGTGAATAATTGTTCCTGTGTCTCTGTAATGGTAATATTAGGTCCCAGTTGCAATGTGTTACCATTTTCCTGTATTAATAAAATCAGGCGTTGTCGCTTCCAAATGTTGCTTCAGTAGTTGCTCCATATACAAATAGCAATCCAAAATAAAAGGACCCTAATAGTTTGCCAATAATACAAAAGGTGAATGTGTGAAGAAAATTACTATCAAGGAAAACCGCCTTTGGAACCTCAACCTCTTCTAGTATAGCCACGAACTGCAAAAACTGGTAAAACACGACCAAGGCTCCTCAGTAGTTAACTCGTAATAAATTTATTCACAATGCATTGAAAAAACAGTAAAACGTAACAAACATACATAAAAATAAGAATGAAGTACTAAGCGCTTTCACCCTGAAAAACATAAGGGCATCTTCCGAATACTGAATAAGTTATCCACACAAAAGTTAAATAGAAGTATCCTAAATTACACAACACCTATCATTGGTTAATTGATTAAATGATTTAAAAGGTATTTAAAAAATCATTTATACCTTAATAAATATGATGCAATAGATTAAAAATGAATAAAACACAATGTGATATACTATAATAAATATTGTAAATGTTATAAGTATAATTGATATATTGTGATAAATAAACCTTATAGAAAATTCAATTAAAATACTGTCACACACTAGTGGATGTTGATATTAGATGATAGTAAAAATAGAGTTAATGTGAACATAGTATTTTGTAATATTCCTCCCTTAAAAAATTAACATAATTGTGAACTATTTTGCAGTAAAAAGCACTAATATTTGAAATACAATATGATCTTTGTTTTAAAATGCTTGAAATCGAGATGTCCATTAATGCCAGGTAAACAACTGGCATTAAGTCGTAACTGAGACAAACATTCTTTAGCTTCTAACAAATTGTGGAAATTATGGAAAACAAGAGCTGAATATATACCATGTCAAAAATGAGTAAGTGTGGTTTTTGTAAATGCTGTAAATTTGTGAATGATGAACCATACACTATGGTGCAAGGATATGGGAGATCTATAAAATGCCCAGGACATTGTAATTGTAACACCAAAATGGTGGTGTATTTGGCTACATGTGTTTCTTGTTCTGCATACTATGCGGGGAAAACCACCAGGAAATTGAGGGAACGTATCCTGGAACACAATAGGGACATCAAAAACAAAAATAAGTTGAATGCCCTATATATGCACACAGCAGTAAATGTGAGAATTTTAAGAGATTTATATTCTTTGTAATAGAATTCCCAATTATTGGGAAAAAGGAGGGGATTATGACAACTTGTTAGAAGCTAAAGAATGTGTGTGTTAGTTAAGACTTAATGCCAGTTGTTTACCTGGCATTAATGGACATATCTTGATTTCAAGCTTTTTAAAATAAAGATTATATTGTATTTGAAATGTTAGTGCTTTTTAGTGCAAAATAGTTAATTGTTAATTTTTTAAGGGAGGAATATTACAAAATACTATGTTCACATTATTAACTCTGTTTTTACTATCATATAATATCAACATCCAGTAGTGTTTGACAGTATTTTAATTGAATTTTCTATAAGGTTTATTTATCACAATATACCAATTATACTTAAAACATTTATAATATTTATTATAGTATATCGCATTGTGTTGCATCATATTTATTTTTAATAAGGTATAAATGATTTTTTAAAAACCTTTAAAATCATTTAATCAATTAACCAGTGATAGGCGTTGTGTAATTTTGGATACTTGTATTTAACTGTTGTTGTGTGGATAACTTATTCAGTACTTTAAAGATGCCCTTATGTTTTTGAGGGTGAAAGCGCTTAGTACTTCATTCTTATTTTTATGTATGTTTGTTATGTTTTACTGTTTTTTCATTGCATTGTGAATAAATTTATTAAGAGTGAACTACTGAGGAGCCTTGGTTGTGTTTTACCAGTTTTTGCAGTTTGTGGCTATATTACATATAATCTCCCTGTTGTCTATTACAACTTGTGTTATCTGCCGCTCTTGTCTGTGTGCATACATAGATGGCATCTAAACAGCTTCAACTCCATAGTCATTAGATATGACAGTAAATAAGGTGTTTGCATGAAGTGTTACAAACATTATTTCTTTGAATTTATCTTAGACATTCAGCTTAATTGCCATTTATGTATTTATCTTAGACATTCAGCTTAATTGCTTAATTGCCATTTATGTAATTTCATAATAGTTTCTTGTCTCAACAACTTCAGACAAGGTTTCAAGTTTCTTACCAAAAAATGAATATGAATTATCACCCACCTAGAGCACAAAACAGTTGGTATTACTGGGGCTTAGCAAGATCTTTATAGATCTTAGGAAGACCATAAATAACAGGAGTCATAACTTCAATATACATATACTGATCCAAAGTAGTAGTGTGTGCAAGTTGCATATAGTATAAATGTGACTTAAAAGTTAAAAATTAGCTGTTGAACAAAGCTTGTATATACCACTTTAAAATACTATCATTTAGCAATAGCATCATTCTATCCATTACCACTATAGCCCAACTTTATTTCCTTGGTTAATAATAATCTCAATCTTTCACTGTTCTTTAAAAGCTAGATTCTCATTTCTACTAAAATTATAAAATTTGTTGGTTATTTGTATTAAACATTTCATACAGTTGTTTTTTCACACATTGTTTGAAAAGCACTCAGGAAGGGTGTGCTGTTTAGGTATAAAAGAACATTTGAATTGATATTTAAGTGTATCCACAGCAGTAACATTGTTTAAAAAAAGATTTTTAAGTTAAGATGTCTAACAAATATTTCCCAATAAGATTATGTAGGGAGGTGGAGAGTAATGCCTTAGTGAAGTGTAAGTTCAGATGAAATGCTTAATTTTACATTTAGGGTTATAAAAAAACACTCAAATATTAGAGCAGTATATATTGTGTTGAATACTGAAAATGTTGAATATAGATACTTTCAAACATATCTAGCCTTTGGGCTTAAATAATGAGTTTAAAACCTGTTCTTAAAAGGTGTGTCCTTCCATGAAACAAGTGCTCAGTTGTTTTAATTATTTTATTGCTACACTGGTTGGTTCAAATTTGTTAATATGATGTATATATGAAAATGTGTTTTAGTATGATTTTAAGCACTGAAGAAGAGTTTTATCTTGAAAGCTTTGCTATTAAACTTATGTTTGCATCACTTTGTGAGTTCCTTTTGGTTTTTTATTTTTGGGGTTAAAGGATTCTGCCATAAACTGCGGAAGGCCTTGCTTTTCCAGATAAATGGCCAGAGAAGACAAACAGCTTCTGAGTGTCTTGGGCACAAACATATTATAGATAGTACAAGAGGTATGGATGTGGGAAGCACTCAGACAGAAAAGACAGTTTGTGCCTATTGCTATGGGGAATCTGCCTCTTAAACTGACATTTTCCCCTCTTGGATGACATGAATTGCTAGGTAGTGATAAAATACAAAATCAAGAATGTAAGAAAAAAAAAAGTTATCGCAATGGGGTACTTATGTGGAGTTGCAAATGTGGTGTATGGCTTAAACAAGATCTTTTAGTCTAATGTACACTGGCTGAACATCGGGCTGCCTGGGGTGAGACCATCTCTGTATTTAGAAGTAATGCAATAGTGATATAGAAGGACATTATCTGTATGCAATCAGTAAATAAAAGTTAATCTGTCTAACCTTAAACTAAATTGTGTACTGTTTTTGTTACTGCATTAATCTTCTAAGGCTGCTGTATAAGCTAACTGTAATACCAGATGTCATTTCTTAACTTTTTATTTTAATTGAACTGCTTGGTAGTACCTCTTAAGTTACATTGCCTCTTACAGATCCACCTGAAAGGTTAGTTATGTTCTCAACATTATTCCCTGCACCTACAGCTTGCTTGTTTTCAGCCAAAAGAGGGTGCTGGTGGAAAAGCTTCACTAGTTATTTTGAAAATGCAAGAAAGAACAAATATTTTTCTTGTTTTCATCATTATCTTTGTCTTTTTACTTTAAGCAACAGACATTTAATTTAACTAAGAACATTAATGTAGAGCCTCTAAAATGGATGGAGTTGTTTTTTAAGCATGAATGCATTCCCATCAGCCAAAGATTGCATTATATTAACCTGTTTTTTAGATTTTATAATAGTGTAATAGACATTGCAAACTGAGTGCTTTTTTAATTTCTCAATATCCGTAACATATTCAGAAGTGACTGTATCTAACTCACTTTCATGACTTGTATGTTTTTTGTGATTCACTTTACCAGATTACAAATGAGAAGTTCAGTGGTTCCTGAAAATATATTTCCAATATCCCCCCCCCCAACATTTTGGATTCCACAGTTGGGCTTGCAAAGAGAGAGTTGCTTTGGTTGAGCGAGATCATCTCCCTGAATCCTGGTGTGTCTGTACCCTTTTCTCTAACTACCATTGTACAGTCTGTAACAGATGCATCAGATTTTGCATGTATAGATGTGTCTGTGTGAGTAAATGTGCAAGTTTTTTGGAACAAACTAGACATGCAAAGACATTGTTGTCAAAAGAGATGTTACCTGCTATTCATGCTGTCAGTTATCTGAATTGCCTGTGGTCTCTAGGGCCACTGTAAATGTTAAAATACTACACTATAGTGATATGACTCCTAGCCAGACTGCAAGTGCTATCCTCCTGTTTTTGGTATTTTGAAAAGTAGCAGTTAAGCACAATGCAACCACGCAAAGTATCTTGTATTCTATCAAAGCAAAATGCGTTAGGCAAGCTGAGCAGGATCAGTGCACAACCTCACAAATGGAAAATCTGTGAATGGGGTGTTAAAGGAATTGATCACTTGTGGGGGAATTCCTCAAATAGATATGTTTTGCTTCTTTTCAAAACAGACAACTGAAGAAAATCTTCTTTGAAAACAGATGATGTGATGTTAGTTTTCATTACTCCTGAACCTATGGGTCCAGATCCAATCTAGTGATACAACTTGGCCTGTCACCGAACTCTCATGCTCTTTCTCTACTCATAATGCAACACCCCTAGTATACATCAGATCCTATTTGCTGCTGTGGTATTTAGATGTGGCTGTGTTAAGGTCTTGAGCTTTGCAGTGGAACTTGTTACCTTTATAATTTCCTTATTTTCTGTGACAGAACTCTGTTCTTCTTGCCTTCCCTCCCTTGTAGCTGTTATTTTGAAGAACCTGTTTAATCTAATTAATGCAGTCATTGGATATTTAACTTCCATCTGTAAAATTATCATTTTTAAAAATACCCCTCGTTATGGAGTTTCTACAGTTAGCTGATCTTTCTGTGGTGGACTCAACCTTTACAGTGTAACTCACAGAAACGTGAAATAAATTCTATTAGTTCTTTGGTACGTACTATCATTGAGGTTTCAATCCCCCAAATACGAACACCTTTCAAAAGGATCTACATTATGTTTGAGGAAGAGATAGTGACTAATTTTTATGTTAATCCTTGCACAGTCATAGAGGTGTCCGGTCAGAGGTTGTTGCAGTCTGACCATCATCCAGTCACTCCTATCAACTGTCTAGATTTTTGCATTTTATTATTTTGTTTCTCCTCTGGCAATCAATCAAATGACCAGACCATTGAAAATAACACGCAATGACTTATGCTTGAGGTTCAAACTTCATATTTTTTTAAATTGTGTGTTGAAGCAGACAGGCAACAGTCAAAAATTTAATTTTGGCATTGCAGGAGCAATATTTAAAAAAAATGTCAACAATTGTAAGGCTCTTTGTGTGGGAGATTTGAGAGGTGAGCTTTAAAATCTTGTCGAGGCTTTGTGGGATCCAGTTTACTACTGTAGTTGACCCTTTCAGATGCATCTTAGTGGGTCAGAGCTTTTGAATCTTTTTGTTAGATCATGCCTCCCTGCTGTCAATATTCTTGCAAAGTGTCTGTTTTTCAAATTAAAAATGTGTGGTATGACTTATATTTTTTGTCTGTTAATTATAATTTCTGGGAAACCACTGGCAGATAATTGAGGATTAAAGATAGGAAGTGGAAGCAGACATTTGAGTTTTAGACATCTGTTCTATTAATTCTCAGTTTGTAAGGACTGAAGCATAATTGAAGACTGGATGAAAGGCAAAAGGTTGTTCTCTGTCCTAGGTGTGTAAGAGTAATATTTGAATATATTCAGCTTCTTGCTCAGATGTAGAGCTACAGTGTTTGGTTTGATTTCTGCATTGGCCCCCCTCTCTCTCCACCCCCTCTCTCTCTCCCCCCTCTCTCCACCCTCCTCCCTCCACCCCCTCTCTCTCTCTCTCCACCCCTCTCTCTCCCCCCCCTCTCTCCCCACCCCTCTCTCTCTCTCCCCACCCCTCTCTCTCCCCACCCCCTCTCTACCCCACTCTCCACCCCCCTCTCTCTCTCCCCCCACTCCC